>NW_011358693.1:0-2738 GCF_000735185.1 Notothenia coriiceps | reverse complement strand
CTTTCTCGCTCATGAGAGTAACAGCTGGCGAAATTACAGCCTCGCCTACTGATTTCAAATGTGTGCTCTAAAATCATATTTATAAATGACTATTATCATTATTATAAGCAAGACAATAAATGGCAAAGATATGTAGAAAATCACGTATTTAAGAGACGTTCATAAGAAGCGTAACGTGGGAGAAAATATGTTTCAAGGAGATATGTAGAAAATAAACGTATTTTAGATATGTTCATAACGAACGTAACGCGGGAGAAAATACGTTTCTGGCTAAACGTAATTGAGAATGCAGTTTAGTTCTGTGGGAACGTAATTTTTAGGAGGCAGGGTTGCTGAGCCTCTGAATTAGCAACGAGCGAAAAATGCTAACAGATTTACTGCACCGAAACTCACTCATAAAACCTTATTATTTATCCCTTCTGCACATCCAACCCATCAATCTGATCGTGAGATGACACAGAATCCATGGGTACATACATTATTACTCAATGATTTGAACTCGCGACTTTATAAACAAAAACAGACATCAAAACATGTGGCGCTAGGTAGCTAAAAACGCTAACATGGCTCACCTCTGTTGTAGTCCGGTCAAAAGTGGTCTTCAATGGCATTAAAACGATAAAAACGCTGCTGAAGTTAATCGATAGGTTAATACAATGTGTCTGTGTCCCTTTTAAATGATATCTGGTAATCCATAAGCAAGAAAACTGCTTTTCCATTTCCAGATGTCTGAGCGAGATCGGTTCACTCGGATGCAAAACTGCATGCGCAAAGACCCCACCTTTTCTTTTTCCCATGTGTGTTTGTGGGGAAAACCCCCTTCGATTCTATTGGCTCTAATGGTCAGAAAGAGATTTCATTCGTCAAAATCAACAAAGGGGGGCCAGAGATATGGAAAATCCACCCAAATGACCCCAGAAGTGTTTTTTTTTTGCTAACGGCCCGTCCACACACAGGCATGAAAAAATTCTTGAAAAATCTTGATGCTGGGCGTGTCTGAAGCTTGGCGATTTCACGCGCCCAAGGCAAACAACAACCAATCAAGAATCTCCCAGGAATCTCCCACCCGCCCCCGGCATACAAAGCAAAAAAAAGCCTGCTTCTTCTGTTAAATGTTAAAACGAAGTAAAATGGATATAAACTCCCCAAACAGGTGAAAACCTACTAGTTTCACCAACTGTCTCTGCCACCTCCCTCCATGCCTGGTTCCTCCGGTTTAGGTCCCGGTAGGTGAACAGAGAGCAGTCGTAAAGGACCGGGACATTTCCTACAACGATGATCAATTTATCCTCCATTTTATGACATATGGAAAAGACCTGCGGTTAGGCTTGGGCGGTATCATTTTTTTCCTACCGTCATACCTTGCTGACATCATACCGTGGTATACAGTATATGACGGTATGACTTGGGTCGACTTGAGTGAGGTGGCGTTCGAACGGCGGCAAATAGATGTTTCGAACGGTATATTATATGTTCGGTGTTAACAATATATCATCATACATAAAGAATTTTAAAAAAAGATATTGGATATGCCATATCGTATATGGTAGGCTAATGCACAGTGTACATAATATAGGTCTTAAATCATCCCTGTTGTAATACATTTGTTTCGTTTTAATTTTTTCCCCGTTGTAATAAATTCGTCAAAAATTTTTCGATCAATAAAGCACAGTTGCAACTTCTATATGTTTCAGATAACTTTATTTACACACATGCGCACACATGTTCAAATTTTCTCAACGGAGAATGAAAATTACTTGCCTATTAATAAGGGCAAAATAGTACAAATGGCACTTTTGGCTGAACAAGCAAGATAGAAAAATAGGGCCCGCCTAATTATACAAATAAAAAGGCTGAATAACTTAAACTTAGGCCCTAATTAAAAATGAAATCCCCTTAGCCTATAAATAGGGCGGTTTGTAGCCTAATATGAAAACAATAAATCAATGGCATAAATGTTCTCAACGGAGAATGAAAATAAGGGGAATAAACTAGGCTACAACTGGAAATAATTTAGGCTATAAGGACAGCTTAACTTGGCCCGTTGGCCACCGCCTGATAAAAAGGCTGAATAACTTCAACAAAAAATGTAAGCCTACAAGCAGGCATATGGTTTGTAGCCGAATATGAAAAGGCAAATCATTTCACATTTGGCGCATCTATCTCGCGGACCTCAATCTAGGTTCTTTGCTAAAAAGACAAGCATATTTACTTTGTCTGGCTTTATTTGTGCGCGTTGTGGTGTCACCGTGTTCCCTGCGGTGCTGAAAATATGCTCAGACGCTGCACTTGACGCACATATGCAGAGGTATTTGCGGGCCACCATGGACAGCAACGGTAAGCGTGTCTCATTTACTTTCCACCACTGAAGCGGGTTTTCCCCCGTATCGATTGCGTCCTCCTGTGTGTAGACAACCAGCTCTGCGTGTGCTGAGCTCTGAGAGCGGGAAAGACGGACTGCCCTCCCCTGCCCTCTGCTGGCGCGTGCTGTGCATTACAACCAATGTCGTCCCTGTCAAAACTCCGTGTCAGTGTAATAGAATGAAACGCATCTGTGATTTGGCGCACAGTCTGTGACGTCACGGTATTGAAAATCATACCGACGGGATTTCGAAATACCCTGGTATACCGTAATACCGTCATACCGCCCAAGCCTAGTTATACCACAAGGTGAGTTCCTTTTTATTTCCTGCTTCTTCACACACGCTCTCCAGTACAGGTTAGCTCTGAGTGTTAGC
>NW_011358692.1:0-1768 GCF_000735185.1 Notothenia coriiceps | reverse complement strand
ACCTGAGCTGAAGTTCACTGCTGTGAGGAGTCCAGTTCTGTCTCTCACTCTCTGGTCCAGCCTGTCTGCATCACCTGGACACCTTAAACAAACAGATATATATATATGTAAAGTACCAAGTGTACAAACAATATAACTGATTATCTTCTGTTGAACATGTTGTATTGTCCGAGTCACTGTCCTTTTTATTCTACTGTAACTTTGGAAGTTGTGTTACCAATGCTTACTGTTTATTTGATACCAATTTGGTAATGCAATTCATAAAAACAACAAGGTTTGGGTTTGTTCTTTAGATGACTGTGATGTTAACGTGTAAGCTCAATAATGAACTCCAGCTCAACCAACCATATTTTAATATCTAAGTAATCATCTTGAAATATGACATTAATAATTGTAATATACACACATCTTATTGTGAGGTTGATTTCACATACACTACTTCGACATTAGCTTGTCTACATACTTGAGCATAGCCAATTTAAATTAACCTTAGTGATGCATACAGTTCCTACCTACATAATAATCATCTCTCTAAGTTACAAGGATGACCTTATTTTATCAACCTCAAACAGAAGCCGTTTGTTGTACAGTATTATCCCACTTAAAACTTGTCTATTTCGTTTTAACCTTTATAAATATAGTCTATGATCTTAACTTGGAGGCTACTATTAACATCGTTAGCACCGATGTAGCTACCACTCGCTTACACGGTAACCCAAGCCTTAACATTCAGCAAGTAGCTGATTAAAATCATTAACACATAAGTACTCGAATTTCACTTACCGCAAAACCGCATTCATGCACCGTCTGTTTCAACCGCAGAGCGAGTCACAATAGTCCGATATATAAGCATGAAGAACAAACAAACACGGCCAGGGGCAAGTTGTGTTCCCTGGATGAGCTGAACACTAGGGGTGGGCGGATCGATCCCAAAATATCGATACTTCCGATATTACGTTACGTTTCAAAATATCGATACTAGAACCAATAGGATCGATACTTTTATACTTTTTTCCCGTCTCCTCTACTCGTCAATTTCTTCAAAAAACTATGTGCAGGCGAACACAAGTATATGCTCTTTTCTTCTCTCTCCAGTGCTGTCCTCCTCTCCTCCGAGGCTCGCGCACGCGCTCCCTGCCTGAACGCCGATTATCAAGCTGACTGACAGCAGCCGGCAGGGCAGGACAGCAGCAGCCAGCGACTCGCGAGTGCAGCACACAAACGCCCATGATGGCTGAGAGAAAGAGCAGCGTTGTGTGGAGCAATTTCACAACTGGCAATTACATGGCGAACTGTGATGTGTGCAAGAAGACAGTTCGCTACTCTGGCCACTTTGTATTGTTATTTTTCATGTTTGCACTTTAAATTTGCAAAAGTAAAACGTTTATTTGTCCATAAAAACTGTCCTGTCTGTATTCACGAACATGAATTCAGATTTAGTCTATTTATGATGCTTTCAGCTCAAAAATCATGTCATGCAGCTCCCCCCTATATGAAAGTACATAATCGGTATCGATATCGGTTTCGGCGATACTGGCCGCTGAAATACTTGGTATGGATCGAATGCGCAGATTTTTGTGGTATCGCCCACCCCTACTGAACACAGGCAGAGTGCCTGTAGATTCACGGAGCAGCTGGCAGAGAGACAAGAAGCTAAAAGCAGCAGTCACTTCACAGAGCCGTCACTCAATGTGACCACGCCCTAATTTATGCAAAAACTTTAAGACCTAATATAAATAAAAGGGTCGTGTTAGAAAACAATTCACTC
>NW_011358691.1:0-1821 GCF_000735185.1 Notothenia coriiceps | reverse complement strand
ATCTAGCAGGGAGAGGACTTCTTTAAGTACGAGACACTACATACTTGAGTAGTACACCGTAGAACCGAATCAGCAGGGTAGAGGAAACTCTTTAAGTTAGAGACAACTACATAACTCGATATACACCTGTAACTAATCAGCAGGAGAGGACTCTTTAAAGTAGAGACACTACATACTGATATACACCTGAACATCAGCAGGAGAGGACTCTTTAAAGTAGAGACACTACATACTGATATACACCTGAACATCAGCAGGAGAGGACTCTTTAAAGTAGAGACACTACATACTGATATACACCTGAACATCAGCAGGAGAGGACTCTTTAAAGTAGAGACACTACATACTGATATACACCTGAACATCAGCAGAATAGGAGTCCTTTAACTTCATAAGAAATGATCTGTTTTTATCAAATAGACTAATATTATCACTTGAGTTGTTGTGGAAATCTTTACTTTGTGGTAATTAATCAAAACTGAGTACAAGAAGAGAGGAGTTGTCTTAAATTGGGGAGAACAAGAGTGACATAATATGTAAGTGTGTTTTTAACAATTTCAGGTATTCTAAAATGCATCAAAGTTCATGCATCATTCATTTCAACCTCTTTTACAAACTTCCCTTAGTTCCTTCAGACAGTTTAAGGTGACGTTTTTTAACAAAATCCAGCTTTTAGGATGTGTTTGATTGTTCAAAAGTAGTCATTTGGAAGGAGTGGTTTCTCCATGAGTAAACATATCCTAATAACTTTATAAACATTGCATTTGAACGTTAATCTGCAGCTTGAATTCTTCCTATCTGAGAGTAAAGGTAATGGTTTGAGTAACCTTTGATAGCCTACTTTCAGAGTCAGGTGTGACGAAGCCTGACCAATCTTTTTATTTTATTTTCGTCTGCAGAGAAGGAGGCCAACACATTCCTTCCTGAAATAGAGGCGTGTTGGATTTCAACGCCCTGACCTCGCTCGGCTGCATTTCACAGATCCTTTTTCCCGCCCGGTGACATAAGAACACTGATTTATTCTGAGAGCGAGAAACCAACCAGAGGCGTCCGCGCCATTTCTGCAGAAACACATGGCGGGTCATCGAGTGGTTTACTGGGAAATTAGAATACTGACAATTTCAGTTCTTATTAAAAACAAATATATACTTTTCTTGTAACTTGACTTGAATGTCTTTCTGTTTGTCTTGAGCTGCACCTGTATTTTAACAAGTGCCATAAAAGCATTGCTATGATTCTTTTCAAGCCTGGCCTGCAGTTTCTCACACACACACACACACACACACACACACACACACACACACACACACACACACACACACACACACACACACACACACACACACACACACACACACACACAGAGCCATAACACTGTAAATATACACTCTGTACTCATGCCTACATTTGGCTTTTTCTGTCAAACAACTATACGTCATATCTTCAGACGTTAGTTCATTTGTTAAGTTACTCCATCATTCTCCAACTTGTTTCCAACGAGCATATGATGTGCAGCAGGTTCAGTTTAAACACTGTCATCTATAGAAAGCCNCTATATGATATCATGTTTGACATTATTGATATTAAAAAAGTGATTTGTTTTTTGTCATTAGAAAGTGAAGTTATTTATTTGTAAACTCCAAATCCTAATCATTAGGATTTGGAGTTTACAAATAAATAACTTCACTTTCTAATGACAAAAAACAAATCACTTTTTTAATATCAATAATGTCAAACATGATATCATATAGGCCTATGCCTCCTTAGTATTACCGTATATAAAATGAAATACTTTACTTTGAATAATTAGTGTTTGGTATG
>NW_011358690.1:0-2537 GCF_000735185.1 Notothenia coriiceps | reverse complement strand
TTTAGTAATGTTTTTGGCTGGCTGGCTATCAGGCAAGGTGCCATGGTGCTGCAGCAGACAGGTGTGTGTGTGTGTGTGTGTGTGTGTGTGTGTGTGTGTGTGTGTGTGTGTGTGTGTCAGCCGGCTCCCTGGTGGAGGGCGGGGCTCTGAAGGTGAACCCTCACCTGCAGGTTGAAGGCTTCTCCAACGTCTTCGCTGTGGGCGACTGCACCGACATCAAAGAGCCGAAGACAGCGTACAATGCCATGCTGCACGCTGACATCGCCGTTAGCAACATCAAGAACATCCTGAGCGGGAAGGAGCTGACCTCGTATCAGACAGGTACACATACCTGTGCACACACCTGTAAACAATCCTGTACACACACATACCTGTCTGTACTCACACCTGTACATACACACACATCTATAAATACACCTGTCTGTACACACACCTGCGCACACACCTGTACACACACTTTTACACACACCTGTCTGTACACACACTTGAACACACACCTGTCTGTACCCACACCTGTAAACAAACCTGTACACACACATTTACGCATACCTGTACACACACATGTTTACACACACCTCTACATACACATGTTTACACATACGCCTGTACATACATTTTACACACACACTTGAAAACACACCTGTTTGTACTCACACCTGTACACACAGCTGTCTGTACACACACCTGTACATACTCCTATAAAACACCCTACGCACACCTGTACATATACCTCTAAACAAACCTGTACGCACACCTGTATGCACACACACACCTGACTGTACACACACCTGTTCACCTGTTGCCAGGCAGCCTCACCATGCTGCTGGCGATGGGCCCTGACGACGGCGTGGGGCAGTTTAATGGATGGCAGCTTCCTCGATTCCTGGTCACTCTGGGGAAGAGTCGAAATCTGCTGGTGTGGAAGAGCTGGAGCGATATGAAGCAGAGCCAGCCCTGACCCACACACCCACACACACACACACACAGAGAGAGGCGCACACACACACACACACCATGATACATTCCTAATCTCACAGAAGTTTAAATATATCTTTGTTTACATTTTCCTCACTCACTTACACACATACAAACACACACACACACATTTCCATGGTATGCTATAGTAATCCCACACACACACACACACACACACACACACACACAGTATATGATACATTCGTGATCATATCTTTATCTATATTTTCTCCAAACTGTGTCTCTGAAAGCTCTTGGTGTTTAATGTACAACTTTTACAAAGTAATCATTTTCCTGAATATGTAATAAAACCATCTCAATAAAGGACCTTGTGTTGAAATTCTTTATTATTCCGCCGGGTTATTTTGCCCTTCTTCTCCTCCCACATTGAACATCGCAGAAACTCCGTTCAAACATCAAAACGTTCAGCTCGGTCGGGAATCGATGGCTATTACTTTTCTCATTCATAACTTTCATAATTTCAGAGATACATCCCATAATTCATCACATTTTTAACCATTGAAGTCAATGGAGAAAATCTTCAACAATCTTCATGCAACTTCAACTGCTAACTGTTCCTTCATACTTTCACTCAGAAACCTCATTCCAACTTTAAAATGTTACACATCTTTCTGACATTATTCGTGTAAAACAACTTTTAAATCTGATTCTTACTTTTAGAGATATTAAACATTGTTCAGACCTTGGTAAAGAGGCCTTCTTCAGATTTTAGAGTGCGTGACGTCAGAGTGGAGGACAGATTTCATTTTGCCTTCATATTTATTTTTAAAACTGCCATAATTCCCAAACCCTACATCCCTGAGACATCATTTATCATGACTAACGAAGGAAAACATCTCGTAGCTTGAAAGATTAAAAAAAATAAGCAAAATAATTCAACAAAATGCCTCTTGAGGGCATGAAGTGACAAAAATGTCAACATGCCTCCATTAAAACCCATTCAGGTCTCAACGCTAACTTTTAAAAGTGGCAGGCATCAGCTTTTGGTTAACAAACTGAAAATACTGTTGCCATTTTTAGTCACCTTATATTTTAAATAATTAAGATACTATACAGTTATAAATCAACTTAATAATGAACATGTGACACAAAAGAATGTTCAAATGCTTTGCCTAAAGAGGCGAAGTCCCTCCCCTTCAGGTGGACCTCCATGGGACCTTATTTCTGAAAATATATGTATTGAAGTCAATGGAGAGAAAGATTATCTTTCGATCCCGTTTGAATTGTGCCACGAATTACACATATGTTTGTCAATTTAAAAGATAATTTTTCAAGTCAAAAAAAAAGCATGTGTCATAAAACTGAAGTAACACATTTTTTTGTGTGAAACGCTGAATGAACTACATCTCTGGTCTCGCAGAACAACACACGTCACCAAGATGGCCGTCACTACTGTCTTGCTAAACAAGGGATTGACTACCCTCACTATCACCACAATGAAACACGTCCAGAAGAATGTCATGCAAAGCTGCCTGCCTTCCTTTGATTCTCTCTGAACTGCCTGATCTTTTTAATGTTTAATGTCAACCATTTGTGCAGAT
>NW_011358689.1:1611-7106 GCF_000735185.1 Notothenia coriiceps | reverse complement strand
CAGGAGTAAATTACATGGGGCAGGTCATCCAAGTTTGTGTCCATAAGCCTTCTAAGTGCAGCAAATCTGGCCTTGAGGCGACCAAAAGCACACTCAATAACCATACGTGCCCTACACAAAGATAGCACAAAGTACTGTTCCTTAGCTGTGGCGCCACCGGTTGCATATTCCTTCATCAGGTACGGCAGCAGCGGGTAGGCAGGATCACCAAGAAGATAAATTGGTATGGCCTCCTCGTCGTCCACAATCTGTTTTTTCAGAGCAGGGATCTTTCCAGTCTTTAAGTACATGTTTAGCTTTGAATTAGCAAAGACCTGTGCATCATGCACACTCCCAGGCCACTTTACCACGACATCAATGAATCGGTACTTGTAATCACAGACGGCCTGTACATTAAGGGAATGTGTGCCTTTCCTGTTGATGTAGTCAGTGGGGTTGGTAGATGGCTGCTTGATTTCGATGTGGGTTCCGCCCACTGCTCCTAAACATTGTGGCATGCGATGTGCACGATCAAAGCCCTCAACCAGATCCGCGGTCTCGGGCTCAGTAAAAGGCAGCTTGATGTATCTTGGACCCAGGTGGATGGAGATCGCTCTGCATGTCTGCCTAATAATGAGGGACACAGCCTGGCGCGAAACGCCGAAGGCGTTAGCAGTCTTCCGTAGCCTTCCCCCATCGCTCAGGTAATAAAGTATTAATGCAACCCTTTTCAGTGGATCAATTGGTGCCCTCATGTTTGTTGTTTGCCTTTCGATATATGGGCGCAGTTCTTCAGTCAGGGCGATGACAGAAGCTCTGGACATGCGAAAGTTCTCCCTCCATTCATCATCCACGACAACGCCATTGACAAAATTGTCCCACCAACTGCTTGTTCTGCCCGGTCTTATCCAAAACCTTCTCATGGTTGCCCTTCTGGTTATTCCCCGCGGTGGATTTAGCAGCATGTAGTTCATGTAGTTCATGTAGTTCTCCATGTCCACTTGTTGCTGATGGTTGTTGTAGAGGAGTTGTAGATGTTGCACTAACATCTGTATCATGGTCAGTAGCGTCTGGAGCACGAACGCAACCCTGTGATCCGCCATTGTTGTTGTTGTTGTTGTTGTTGTTGGCGAAACACATCAGCAATGACGCGGGCTGAGCAGCAGAGGTGGGGAGCGGCGGGGCTATGGCGTATAGGACGTACACACAGAGCCGTTTGGCCCCCCAGAGCGTTGCGTCCGCAGATCTACCCACCTTGGGAGCCGTTATCGTTATCCGCGTTTCTGTGTCGGCCTCATGTGGACGAACCGTCTATACGATAGAGAACTGTAGCGGATACAACCCGTTTCGTCTCCGTGTGGCCGGGGCCTGAGGAAGTCATGCTGTTATGGTTATTTGTATAGTTATATTTAAATCTGGTGTATATACTTGTCTTTAGCATCCTTTTTTAATTCTAAATTGTTTCTTAAAAATACTTGTTTTTTTATTATACTTATACATTTATTTTTTTACCTACTTTGCAACTTATTTTTTAGATTGTTTATGTTCGCACCACCAGATACCAAAGCAAAATCTTTGTATGTGTAAACGTACCTGGCATTAAACTTGATTCTGATTCTGCATACTTACTTACTTGAAAGCGTCTCGACTCTATAGCATTATCTTGTCTCTTCCAGTGGATCCATCGAGTCACATCCCTGTGAACAAGAATCAAAGTTTAAGCAGCGTTGGAAAAAGTATTCAGATCTTCAATAAAAGTACTTGTCGTAAAGTAAAAGTGCCTGAAAGTTGTACTTAAGTGCAGTAATTGGTCAAAATAGGTGGTTAAAAAAAGTGATTGACATGATTAAAAGTACGATAGTGTAGAAATAGAACAAGTATATAGTATCAAAAGTAGACATTATTCAGTGTTAACCATTTCAGAATAATATGAATTAAAATACTGGATAATAACTATTGATGACGGTATGTTGGTAAAGCTGGAAAAGCTGTGGCATCTTCTTTTGTATATATTGAGTCTTTTTCTATATCTATTACTACATATGTTGCTGGGTGAATTTCCCAATTGGGCTCAAGTAAGTTTTAGAGATAGAATCTTTATTTACCCCAAACTAGGACATTATTTGAAGCATTGTTGTCAAGCATTACACGAGTTAACAATATTACTACACACACAATACAGTCTCACTTAGCTACAGAAATATAAAGAAAGATACTACAGACACATATTAGCATTGGATTATATATAAATTACAGTTGTGTAAAGCAGCTATTGTGCGAATGGTTGTGGGTAATATTAAAGGACAAATAGACATGTGTTGATCATATTCAGTAAACCTAAGAGTGGAGAAATAAGTAGAATATTTACCACCTATGTAATAGTACAATACAAGTATAAAATAGCCTGAAATGAAAATGCTCAAGTAAAGTACAAGTACCTGAAATGTTCATGTACATTCAATTGAAATCTGTGTCTGAAATACTTCATAGCAAAACAAGATAAGCTAACCTAGCATAACACGTTAGCATAACAAAGCTAGCAGCCAGCTAACCAGCTTCTAGCCTCCTAGCTGTAGATGTTAGCACGGTAAACCCCCCTGTGAATAGCGTACATTTAATGACGTAGATACGGATACAAACACGGAGTTAATAAGGATATAAAGTCTAGTGTCGTGACTGTAAATACAGTAGCATTCAGCGTGATATAGCTAACCTAAGCTAGCTATCAGCAAGCTACGGGAAGTGCGCCGGTTGTTGAAGCCGATTTTATGAATGGACGTAGTGGCCAAACGGTAGTACTACAACTTCCGTGAAGTCATTTTGGCCCAAACTGGCTTTTTCCCATTGACTTACATGGGGGGAAAGAAACGTCTGTAAATCAGCGCATACTTTTTTTCTAGCTAAATAAACTATCCGGCACGAACTCTTTTATGGCCCTTATTTAAATAATTGTTGTGTTAAAAGTTCTAAAATGCGCTGAAAGCTGAATCCAGAGGTATTTTCCCTCTCCATTCATTTGACTGACAAGAGTGAAGGAGATCGGAGGCGGGACTTAAGGGAAAACTGAACTGCGCATGCTCTATGGGCCCACATACGGGTACTCTCTGAATGTACAATTCGGCTTCTCTTTATACATCCATACTTTCATATGTTTAGCTACAAATTCTTCTTTTTAGATATTCAGCAGCTGGTGTGTTTACCGACAAAATACCGGTTATTAAAGCTGCAAGACGAGACATTTTGTGGATGGTTAATATTCCCACCTAAATGATATTAAAGCTAAATAATACATCTACTAAACAGCAACATCCAAATGAACAGAGGGTTAAAATATTGATATTCAGCTGTAGAACTTGTCTTTGTACTATTATTATAACCTGCATTACATTGTCTGAGATATATCACATTTCAGAAAGTATTTATAAATCATTTTCTGGTTAAAAAAATGTTGGTTTTATAAATGAATTTGATATGTTGGCCCCGATCCCATCCAAATCAACACGGAAGTAGCGTTGAGCTGCTCTTTAACCGATAAAAGGTGTGATATTTACTCAAATAAAGCTATACATAAGAAGTAACTATTCATCTTTGACGTGTTTTCTGTTAGAAAAGTAGAAATATAGCGTAGAAATACTGCAGATAAAGCATAAATCTCACCTCCGAGTCGAAGTTTGTTTTCATGTGTGGGTTGGGATTTGCTCTTTGTTGCCCCTATAGGCCGTGTGAGGAATTACACCCACTGAATTATACAATTATTGTAGTCCAAACTTTTTTTTACATAAATATTTTGATATTATTTTATTATTATATTATTTTTATTTAAGATTATTTTATGAATTTATATAAATATTTTATTATTATTAGTATTATTATTTTGTTATTGTATTTTATTATTGTTATATTTTTGTTTGTTATTATTGCCATTATTATATATTGTTTTATTATTATATGTTTTAATCTTTGTTATTTTAAAAATGTTATATGAACTAAAAGCTATTAATAAGAAGTAATTCTTCATCTTTAAAGTGTAATTAACCCTGAGTTAAAATGATGGGAACCCCATTTCTACTAAGAAAATAAAAAAAGATGCAGTGAGTCAGTATGTCTTTGTTTAAATGTTCTTTCTTTCTTGATCATACCAATACTGACCATATTTGTATTTCTTAATGTCTTTCATTTTTTTTAAAGCACTTTGCATTGTCTTGTGGTGAAAGGTGCTATATAAATAACTTGCCTTGCCTTGCCTTATAGTTCACTGACAGTGGGAAGAGAAGAAAAGCCGAACATTGCACTTCAATATTGCTGTTTATTTTTTTTAAGAGATCGATTTTGACAGCTGAAAAAAAGCATTGTTCCTCCCCGACTTTCTATGGGCACTTGCGGTGAACAATGGAGGCGCCGGACTCATCGTATTCCTGCTTGATGATCCATCTCTCCTGGAAAGTGGAGAGAGACGCCAATCCAGGCAGAGAAGTTCCTGTCTGGGGGGGCGACAATCTGAAAGGGAGGGAGAAAACCAGGTAACTGAACTATAAAATAAAATGTAATTTCTTTATCCCGATTTGGCCATTTTCTTTGTTGCGTGATCATAAAACAAAACAAGTCATTGCACATGATAACAAATGAAGGGAGAAACCAGGCAACTAAACTATAAAATAAGATTTTGCACTAATTCCCAAAGATATTGAAGTGACTCTTATGTTGTATATTGATTGTTGTGCTTTTATCTTAATGAGTGTGTATAAATGTTTCTGTTGATATAGGATATACATATTTTATATATATTTTTAAATATATTTGTAATTTTGTATTTGGGATTGTGGGAAACGGTATTTCGATCTCTCTGTCTGTCACACAAACTGAAAGATTGACCATAAAGTTGATTTTGATTATGTACTTTTTTAATCCCAATTTGGGATTTCTTTTTTGTATCATTGCACATTAAACAAATTAAAAGAGTAGAAATAAACAATTCTAAAATATATAAATATATATCTCAAAATATAAATATAAAATAAAGCAACATTAGACAAATATAGCCTACAGATGACTGTGAAGTTAAAACAATCTATAAACTGTCTGACAAATAAAAACACTGTTGAAGGAGCAATTTATGTTGACACAATATAAGCAGGATACTATTACATACATTCTTCTTTCAAATAACTTTTACTTAGCTGTGACTGTGGACTGACGGCTTCGGGCCGGGTAATATTGCACATGTGGGTTTGCACAGGACAAATGTCACTCAGCACTTTAGTGAACAGTTCGCACTTTATTAGCACAGTACAGTTTGGCATGGCATATTTGCACATTTTATATAATTTATACTAATTATTGAGGTAGTATTTATTAACTGATTAAACCGTGTTGATTGGAATGTCGTCAGGTGCTGGTCGGGTCCTCGGCTCCGCCTGAAATATAGGGGAGTTAGCGAGAGCGCCGAAAGTATTTATGCTGTTGTAAGAATGACAGCGTTTGGGAATAATCAGGGTGCTAATAATATGTTGAGGGTG
>NW_011358689.1:0-1595 GCF_000735185.1 Notothenia coriiceps | reverse complement strand
TAAGAATGACAGCGGTTGAGAATAATCAGATTGCAAATAATATGTTGAGGGTGTATTAATCATGACGTTAAGTTGCATTAATTGTTAATTGTGTAAAGTTGACATATCCCCATGTCTGTTGCTGCTGATTGTGTGCACCTGGTGCCCTGGGTTGTCTCCTCCCCCCTCACCTGGGTCTTGTTGGTTTGATTGGTCTGGGTGTATTTAGGCTCTGTGTTTCCTGTTTTTAATGTGGTGTGAGATCCTTGTGGCTGTAGGATGTGTTCAGGGAGAACAGCAGGATTGAGGCTGTGAACTATGTGCACATGATTTTAATAAATGCCCACACCGGGTTATCATTTTGGACGTTCTGCCTCCTTGCTTGGTCGGGCCGCTCAATTGTCAGCTTCACAGGGTGTTTATGATGAAAGAACAATGTCAAACAAATATATAGGACCACAAACAGATATTAAAATCCAAGAGGGGGCGAAGCACGGGGAGCATTGCGAGAAAAAGATTTGTTTGCCACTTTCAAAACATCTCTTTCTGTTTACAACAACAGAGACACTTTAATCAATGCATTTTGTCTTTTATTCTATACCAAATATTTATGTCACCTTTCACAACCGATTGCAACAATGCCTTTCAGGAGGGACTGTTGTTCGATATCTGTGAAAGATGTTGGTCTTTAACTAATATCAGCTCAACTTAAGGAACCACGAAGCTCATAGTAATGAAATAGTGTGCTTGTGTGTGTTAGGATCTGTCATATAAAACCCTGACAATTTGAAAAAATGTAATCCCTATTCAATAGAAGGCCCCGTAGAGATACAGTATATTGTAGGGATGAAACGATACCAAAAAGTCATGGTACGATAATATCGCGATAAAAAGTCCACGGTACGATGTTTATCGCGATATTGAAAAATAAAGAAAAAAAATGTGAATTCTTTTTTTTTTATTAGTTTTTTTCTTTATTAAATAATAAATCTGATTTGTACAGCATTTTAGTAGGATAGTAGTATTTTAAAGTGTCAACAATATAATAATCAGACCCTGCAATAGAATAAATCAAGTTTCACTTTAGTTTTTCAAGTAACTCAACTCTAACTCACTCACTCACTCACTCACTCAGCATCATCTAGGTTATCTTTTAGGAATATGAGCATGTCCACATTTCCAGGTAGCAGCTGGGATGTTTGGGCGTTTACAATATCCCCTGCTGTGGAAACAACTCTCTTGCTTGGTACTGATGTTGCTGGGACAGAGAGATATGCTTGGTCCATGGTGACAGCAGTGGTCAAACTGCGTCATTGTCTCTCCACCACTTCAAAAACAATACAGTGTTTGCCAAGAAGGTGAGGCTTATTGACAGGGCGAGATATAACAGGAAGACTCAAAAGATCCTGGCAACCAAAAGAGAACAGAATATGTGGTCACTGTACGACAGGTGAGACTGAGACAGAGATGCACTTCCTCCTGAAGTGCCAAACATTCAACCAAGTAAGGAGCATTTACTGGAACAAGTTGAACTCTGTAATCCCAGGTTTCAAGGAGGTTGATGACCTCTCAAGACTGAGAGTACTCCTAGGAGAAGGAGACAAGGCACACCTTGC
>NW_011358688.1:0-1201 GCF_000735185.1 Notothenia coriiceps | reverse complement strand
CAACAGCTTTCGAACACAACACAAGAGTTAATTCAAGCGTGAGTTTGGGTTAACAACAACCCCAGTTTCCTCACTAAAAACAGAATTGTATTTCTCTTTTTGACGCCTTATATGTCCAAACCAACAGCTTCATACCTCACTAAGCTGTTTCCTTTTGTGTCTTCTTTCAGGATATATTGTATTTTCATAAATAATGCTGTGTCTGTGAGGTGTTTGCATGTTTTCCCTGAGGGATTCCCCGGGGATTCTCGGTTCCTTTTCCTCTCACCTTTCATGTTTCTATGTTTGCAGAATTTCCTGTAAAGTGTGTTTTCTTTCACGGGTGTGTGTACATATTTATAAGGAGTGATTTCAGTGTAATGGCACTGAAGCTGCAATAGGCACGCTGACACTTACAATAAAAAGGATACACATTAGGGTCTCATCTCCTGGTCTCCTTTAATACATGCTTCTATAAACATGTCATCTCCCCAAAGGCATAAGAGCATCTATTACTGCATATTTACACATATCAATGCATATCTCCTCCCTGGGGAGTTTTCTTCTGCCAGCATGTCGAAACATGTTCCTATTTAAGAAAGCCAAGGACATTTAAACAGCCTGCTGCAAGTGCGTCCAAACATTTTTCTTTGATCATTATGGACCGTCAAAATCAAAGAAAAAGATTATGAATACATCCGTCAAAAGCTGTCAAGTTACACAGAAAATTGTCCTCTAAGCGTGTGAACATAAGTCCCTAAGGGCCATTATATCAAAACATAAATTAGACCAATTATCACAGAAAGGCATTAAATGAGAGTTTTTTATTTGAGAAATGAAAACATTTGACAGATTTTCTCCAGAAAGAATCCACATTTCATTACAGAAAGGTTTGAAATGTACCTTAATATCTTGCTTAATGCAGTATATTCTCACAAAAGTGACACACACACACACACACACACACACACACACACACACACACACACACACACACACACACACACACACACACTCTCTATCACACACAGACACACACACACACACACACACACACACACACACACACACACACGCAAGCGTAAACATCTCCCCCGGTGTTAATAGGTTTAAGTGCTGGTACAGGATAATTAGAGGCGAGAAGCTCACACACACACACACACACACACACACACACACACACACACACACACACACACACACACACACACACACACACACA
>NW_011358687.1:0-3822 GCF_000735185.1 Notothenia coriiceps | reverse complement strand
CATCAGCAGAAGAGGACTCTTTAAAGTTGAGACACTACATACTGATATACACCTGAACATCAGCAGGACAGCACTCTTTAAAGTTGAGAAACTACATACTAATATGAACCTGAAAATAAGCAGAATAGGGACTACCGTAATTACTTTTGCTACTCCTGACGACCATGATAACATACAATACAATGATTGTAATTATACGAATCCTCGAAAAATAACTGCCATTTAATATGATGCTTACAGGAACATTTCATAAAATCTGTCAACAGCAGATCAGATCATATCAATAGAGATATGTGGAGAATAATCGCGTTTTGATAAGAATAATAATAATGCCTTAAAAATGTATATTCACTTTAGTTTAAATATCTATATCTTTGTGTAGTCCCTTCCACATTAGTATTCATACTTTAAGAAATAACATTCACACAAATATTTTAACAGTTATGTAAATTAAATCAATTCCATTTAAATGTTTCATTATGTATCAGGTCACAATTTGACTTTGATATCTGACCCTGAATACGGCTACTACTTTTACGTTACTTTTGCTGTTGCAGATCCACAATAAACCACTAACAATAACACTTAAATGTCTTCAATTGTTACAGAAAGATAACAGAAATTCCAAGAAAGAAAGCCAAGAAAGAGATTGGATCTCAGAAGTGAATACAAACGCTGCAAATCCTGCGAAAGTTGTTCAAATGTAAAATGTTTTGGACACACTGTCATATGGCAACCGTACCTTGGCTCAGAACTGACTGTGACCCTTCGGTTTGGTCTCCTTAAAAAAAAAAAAACAGAATCAATATTATTGTTATTCATGACACAACTCTGCAAAATGAGGCAAAACAATTATGAATGTGTATTATAACATGGCAAGGTCAGTCATATGGTATGAAGACAAGGAGAGGGGGAAAGGTAGAGACATTTATAGGAAATGTTATATAAAGAGTAAAATAAGAATAGAAGCAGGAATGTATTTATATGTTCTTGTCAAACATGGTGTATCTTATCATGTATCTACCACTGAATAGGCTTAACCTTAATATATTCTGGGATTAACTGGAGAAAGAGCCTTTTTAAGAGCCGTCCCATCTCTATAAGCAGGGGTGCACACAACTTTCTCAGTGAGGTACTCAGATGAGTACCTGGAGTAAGTGTTTGGTACTCCAACTTCCGGCTCCCCTCAAAGTTCCCATGAAGCCCTCTGTATCGCGAATGTCAATGGGGTAGTAGTAGTAGAGTGCAGAGCTTCGTGACCACAGAGCGTGTGAACATTGATCAGCTGTTTTAGCGCAGTGCTGCTGTACAGACCGACGTTAACAGCAGCCCTGTCTGTGCACACGGACACCAACTCTGTCGTCCGGTGATCTAACCGCCTTCTGGAAAAGCTTCACAAGTACGTCGGTACGCAAATGCGCTTTGAGACACAAGTGACGGTACGCATTTCAGATTGTTGCCGCGCATGCGTACCTGCGTACCACTTATATGCACCCCTGCATATAGCCATGCACGTGATACTGACGGACATAACAAATAATCAGTGAGCCTTAAATTAATACACTTTAAACCATAATGTGACTCACAAAAATAGCCGATAATTGACAGTATAATCTAATTTATATTATTATTAAGCCTAACATTCAGACAATAATAACAAAAGGGAAAATGGCTTTAACAGTAAGGAAGGGGCAGATTGTTTCCGGTTGTGTATTTTCAAATTCTAGCGCACTCGAGATAGTTAATCCGAAATTACCTATCCCACCTTTAATGTCTTTCATTTTTGTAAAGCACTTTGAATTGCCTTGTGTTGAAAGGTGCTGTATAAATAAACGTGCCTTGCCTCTCTTAGGCCTTTTTTTACCTACTGGATCACTTTTGTCCATCTGCTCATCACCATCCTGGCCGTCACCATCTACGGCATCGCCCCTGTGGGATTCTCACAGCATGAAACTGTCGACTCTGTACGTTTATTCAACGGCGTTTATTAAAGCTGCATTGGTTTATTGTCTGTCAACAAATTGTGTTGAGATTCGACTGAACATTTTTGACAAAGCATGTTGGTAATAAAGCTTTTTTCTTTGTCTCTTTGGAGGTTTTGAGGAACAAGGGAGTGTATGAGAACGTTAAGTTTGTGCAACAACAAAACTTCTGGGTGGGTCCGAGCTCAGTAAGTATCTTCATTTAAGCCTCTTCTATCTATGATTGTCCTTTGAAGCATGATAGTCAACATGGGAAAAGCTCAAGTGTATTACAATGATTTATGGCTTAACTTATTTCAACAAAAAATAAATGCTTATGCAATCAGCTGTTTCTAGTAAGCAAGAAGCAGAGAAGTCTTAACTGTTACTAATACATAATTTAAATAGACAATGCCAGCTAAAGTAGAGAAATGTTGATAATAATGTTGAATAACTATTTAAAATGCCTCACATGAACACATATGAGCATAACAGGTGGTTTATAAAGGGTTACTTGATCTCATCTAAGACTGTAGGGGTAGTTCAGGCTTAAAGAAGTTGGTAACCATTGGTTTAGATCCAGAACCCTCACCAGACCGTACTGTCCTGCAGGAGGCGCTGATCCACCTGGGAGCAAAGTTTTCTCCGTGCATGCGTCAAGACGAAGAGATCCACAAACTGATCCAGGAGAAGAGATCCAGAGAGGGGGAGTCGGGCTGCTGCGTGAGGAACGATCGCTCCGGCTGCCTGCAGACCTCACAGGAGGACTGCTCGGTCTGTCACCATTTCACTCTCTAAAGATCACAGCCGTCTGACGCTAGATAGAGTAGTCACCACCAGAGATGGCAAAGTACACACATCCTTTCCTCAAGTAGAAGTACAGATACTCGTGTTGAAAAATACTCTGGTAAAAGTAGAAGTACTGACTAAACTTCTTTACTCAAGTCAAAGTAAAGAGGGCTTTGAAATGTACTTCAGTAAAAAGTACCCATAACTAGCAGCTGTTTTAAAGAGTACCTGACCTCCCTTTATATTAATAGAACAATAATGTCATTGTTAGCTAATGAATGTTTCCATGCTGAACAACGGCAACATGACAACGTTTTCATTGGTCCCTCTTCTTTAGAGAAGACCAGGAAATGATGGATACACGGATCGTGTTCAAATCAATAGGCACGCAATGACTCTAAATAATAATGATCACGCCACCAAACACACATTCAAACTAAAGGAACCAGCTGTTTGGAAAATGTGAGAAGTAGAAAGTTCAGGTATTTGTGTTCAACATGTAAGAAGTAGAGAGTACAGGTATTTGGGTTCAAAATGTAAGAAGTAGAAAGTACAGGTATTTGTGTTCAACATGTAAGAAGTAGAAAGTACAGGTATTTGTGTTCAACATGTAAGAAGTAGAAAATACAGGTATTTGTGTTCAACATGTAAGAAGTAGAAAGTACAGGTATTTGTGTTCAACATGTGAGAAGTAGAGAGTACAGGTATTTGGGTTCAAAATGTAAGAAGTAGAAAGTACAGGTATTTGTGTTCAACATGTAAGAAGTAGAAAGTACAGGTATTTGTGTTCAACATGTAAGAAGTAGAAAGTACAGGTATTTGTGTTCAACGTGTAAGAAGTAGAAAGTACAGGTATTTGTGTTCAACATGTAAGAAGTAGAAAGTTCAGGTATTTGTGTTCAACATGTGAGAAGTAGAAAGTACAGGTATTTGTGTTCAACATGTAAGAAGTAGAAAGTACAGGTATTTGTGTTCAAAATTTAAGAAGTCAAAGTTGTCAGAAAAATAAGAGTAAAGTACTGATACCAGAAAAATGAACTTAAGTACAGTAACAAAGTAGTGAGAATTGTCT
>NW_011358686.1:0-8385 GCF_000735185.1 Notothenia coriiceps | reverse complement strand
ATCTTTTCGGTAGTTGTGTGTTACTCCTAATTTTAAGCGTTCGCCAACAATTGAGCCTGAGATTTAACTTTTCATCATTTTTTCCCGTATAAAATGTTGACTTTGAAAGGCTTAAAGGGCCCATGTCATGCGTTATTACCCGTCCCCTTGTGTGTTATGAAGGTTTTTATGCATGTAAACAGTCTGCAGTCACAAACCCGCAAAGTACACCCTGTAGCGAGTAAAACTCTAACACAGAAAAGACCTGTCTATGCTGCCCCAGAACGCCTCATTGCAGATTTCTCATTTTCCATTGTTTGCTTCCTGGGTTCTGTGACGTGTGAACACCCAAATCAACAACAAATGACCGGATTGGCCCAAATGGATCAATCCGCGGAGCCCTTCACATACCAGGATCCCTTGGCTAGCTAACAGCGAGTCCCCATTGACTTGCATAGAGCTCCCTGAACGCTGGTAATAGACGAGTTGGGATGTCGGAGCGTTATAAACGTTTTTCTTACTCAATATCAAGCCACACTTATTGTTTTTACTTCGGCTGTGAGTGTTTGTGTGCGCTCAGGATGAGTTTCGCTTGTTCTCCTGTATCGCCGACCCAGAAACCTGTCCGCTCCTCGCAGCAGCGAGCCTCGCAGGGAGGGGGGGGCAGGAGCTCCAACAAGGCGTGCAGGACAGAGTGAATACACATACTACTATACAGAGATGCTGTATGAGAAACCACTGTGATTTTGGAAATTTGCACAATTTAAATCTTGTACTTGTTTAGTATTATTCATTCTAGATCTAGATTGACACAAAACAAAACATGTGGAACGATTCCTCACATTGATAAATAATCCACTGGTTAAATAAAGAAGCCTGGAAGTGAAGTAACAAAATGTTTATTTAAAAATAACACGTACACAGTCATACCAGATTCTCCAGAACTCATCACTGACGATAACTTGAAATGTTGTAATGATAGAGCAGGATGTGACATAATCTAAAGACAAACTGCAGGAACATTCAGTAGTGATGTGGGGGGTGGTGTGGGTGTAGAAGGCACAGATTCAGGTTGCAGTGGGGGTGTTCAGTAGGGGTCGTTGAAGGGGTAGTGAGGATGTCCTGCATCCCGGGGAACACGCTTCTCTTCCACCTGCAACACCAGAAACAAACAGACATTTCCCTCTCGTACAGTAACATTCATCCTGGCAGTTTTCAAACCCAGTCCAGAGTTTGATCGTTACAGACATGTGTACAGATATAGCTTTTTACCGAAGAGCTACTCCACTGCAAGACTTTGAGGGCTTAAACTTATATATCTAATGCTTATATCCCGACAATCTAAATGAGGTTTGATTCGTCAGAAGGAGATCGTACCAGTATTTAAATGATTTTTAGATTTACCAGGACCGTGATGATCACAGGCTCCCATATTATCTCTAGGGTAAGAAGGGTTTTATAACTGTAGTCCAATAAAAGTTATTTTCCCATTATTATATTATTATAAGCATCAGAGTAGAGTAAGAGTAAGTTCATTCTTTTGTAGCTATGATAATGTTGTCATCTTTAAAAGGCCTGGACCTTAATGTTGCCAGATTCTAGCTTTGAGCAGCAGCAGAACCTTTAGGAGTTTAATGAACCTTCGTTCAAATATCCTGGTTTTTCTAGTATTATGTTTGCTTGACGAGAAATGTGATGTGTTCATTATTTTATAAAGTCATTCTAATACTAGAGATACTCTGGAGGAAGAAACCGTCCTGCTTCATATTGACATGCACTGTATTGTGATGATTTCCCCCTTTTCTGCTTTACATGTAACATAAGGGATGTATTTGTGTTGGACTTGAACTTTCTAAAAACTAACCGCTGCAGCACATAAAGCCACTTACTTGGATCATTGGTACAATGTAGCGCCAGCCTTTGTTCAGGGCTGTGATATTTTTCATTTCCTCTGCTTCCAGGGTGAACTCAAACACCTGACAACATAAAAAAAGAAAGAAACTTTATCAACACCAACCACCCCACAAGAGTTGCTTTGCTATTCTAATCTACCCTTGTACATGAAATGCCATACACACATGCAAAGCTTTTTCAGTTAAATTAGCTTTTAGCTACTTAAGGGCAAAAACGTAGCCTAAATCTTAAATTCAGAGTATCTCAGCAAGAAGGCCAAGTGTAAAATAATAGCCTCATGTTTCGAACAGCTGTGAGTGAGATGTTACTCCACCTGAATGTTCTCTTTGATCCGGGACTCTGTCACACTCTTAGGGATTGTCACCACTCCTCGTTGTGTCTGCCACCTGCATGTAAAACAGACTTCTGTTCAAATGTACTTACACTTAGGTGGGCAAAGTGCACTTCATACACTGCAAGAGCATCTAAAACTGTGCAGTATTGACGTAGTTACATCATGTACATTTGGCCTAAACGTTATACTCATATTCCTGTACTGTAGTTTGGATTTATAGTTTAAATTGTTCAAATAATGCAGTAGAAAAAACATCTGGAAATGTCTAAATTGATATAACAATTGCAATAGTGACTACAAAAAAAGGGACCATTTGAAAACTTGCCTAATTTAAACTTTCTTAAATGTCGCTTGATTTCACTTTAAATGTAAATGTTGTGTGTGCAACTTTTTGCCCCAAATCACTACTTTAATGTGTATTTTAACTGTCACATATTCAGCTGTCCTGCAACAGCCATTTTCCCTTTACTGTGGTTGCCTCTAATAACAACTTTAGGACTTAAATGCTAAATACAATCAGTTTAACAATAAAAAAGGGTTCTACAACTTTTTTAAACCGCCTGATATCGATGTATTAATGTGTACATTAGGTTCTTAAGTAAGCGGTTGGGCGCATGCCAACACTATGTGAAAACCTTTTATACATTTGAATTTTCTTAGACCATTTTAAGATCTCAAATAATTTCATTTCTTTGACCTTTAATAACTTTCATTTATTTATTTGCTTATTTTGTTGACACACTGTACCTCGTTGCATTTAAATATATTTAAAAACTGAAATGACTTTGCACACTAGTATAATGTAAGTAGTATCCTATGTTAGTAGTTTGGTCATTAGTGTACACTAACTTATTCAGATCATATTATGTTTAATAAGAGATTTATTCCACTGTTGATATGTGTATATTTACTGTCTACATTTATTTGTTATTTGATTTGAATTCATGTGCAATCCTTATTAAGCATGCTGCTAAGACTACAACTATTTCCAAAATTGGAATCAATAAATCACATCTAATATAATCGAATCAAATCAAAAAATGAAGGACTTTAAGATTTAAATAAATCTAATCTTTAACATAGCCTCTGTAAAAAACCTGTCGTTTTCTAAAAAAAGTATGTACACTTGCTTATTGAGCTGCAATGTAATCAGCAGAGAGAGATCACCTGAGGATAATCTGAGCGGGCGACTTCTTGTATTTCTCTGCGAGGGAGGCCAGCAACGGCTCCTGAAGCAGAACCGGCTCACTTGGATCCTTCCAGGCCCGGTCCGGAGAGCCCAGCGGGCTGTAGCCCGTCATCACCAGGCCCCTGTCCCGACAGTGGGCCAGCAGCTCCACCTGGGCCAGGTAGGGGTGACCCTCCACCTGCACAACACACACAGATACGTGTAAGTGTTCACATTCAACCACTGACTTTCAGTCAAATAAAGTTCTGATCCTCACACACTCCCTGTACCTGCAGCACGGTTGGCTTGATGCTAGCCACGGACAGGACGTCGTCTATCTGCCGGCTGTTGAAGTTGGACAGGCCGATGGATCGGACCAGGCCCTTCTCCACCAGCTTCTCCATGGCCGCCCACGTCAGCTTGTAGTCGATGTCGTCATACAGCATGGTGCCGTCCTCCTTCCTGGGGAAAGGAGCATCTCCTCGTCTGGGAGATACAGAGTGGGAGCCAAAAATAAAAAAAAGATGAAAAAGTGGGTGGAAAAGGTGTACGCCTTGTTCTGGTGATTACAGTTGAATTTCTTGAGTTTGTTGTTATAATCATTTGGGCACCACTGCCCCATAATCATGCCACTCATGTACACTCCCGGTACGTCCACATGGTTCCGTCACGTTGAAGCTTGACGGTGGGCGTGTCTGGCGTGCGACCAACAACCAATCACATTAATCTCCCGCCCCGGACACACAAGCACGCGGTTTGATTGGCTAGAGCTTGTACTGGCATATGATTTGATTGGCTGGCGCTTCCGTCGAGGCTTTAAAAGTTGAACTTTTCTCAACTTTCAGCGCGAGCAACGGAGGCAAAGCGACGCGGCGTAACCACAATGCAGTTCGGCAAACCGTGACGTAACCCCTTTAAAAGTGAATGGGGTGCGTCTCCGTTGAAGCACGCGAAGCTGCCGTGTGGACGCACTGTAAGACAGTGGATTTTCTCTTCCAGTTTCATGTTTTACTTTAAGACCCTTCCCTTAGTTTGCCATGACATCTGAAAAAGCATAGCTGACTGGAGTCATTTCATTTAAATGAATCACTCTTTGTCTTGATCCATTACTTGAATGAGTTACTTGCTAACAATGTTGTTAAAACTCACCTAGCAAGAAGCGCATTCATTTTTATTAAGAACATGTGATGTTGGTGCCCTCTTGTGGCGGAAATGAATAATACAACACAAAAAATTCACACGTAAACCTTTTTCAAAAGCAGATGAAAAATACCTTATAGAAATTGGAAAAAAAGAAAACACTCTTGCAGAAAGGTTTTTTCCATATCAAAGTAATAAACACAGGGGAGTTCACTGATTGAATTGAAAATGGATCAGAATTTCCTTTCCCTCAATCCCCTCTCAGTGCTTCCGTGGACAGACTGAAGTAGAACATAAGTAAAACTATATTTTTGCTTTTCATTTATTTCCTCAATAAAAAGGAGTCTAGCTATTGTCAAAGAAAAATATTTTCAAAACCCATGACCCTGGGCTTGATATGCAAAGATAATTATCTCGTTATGTCAGGAACACAAGGTGGTTTCCTGAGGATAACGAGGTAATCCTGTCCGCATTGGACCTTGGAGGAGGGGGCGCTCACTGGAAGGCGTTGGGCCAGTGGATGAGGTAGAGATCCAGGTACTCCAGCTTCAGGTCCTTCAGGGTCTTCAGGAGGGCCGGCTCCACGTCCTCCTGGTGATGCCGGGTGTTCCACAGCTTGGATGTGATGAACACGTCCTCTCTTCTCAGGGCCTTATGCACGGATAACATGTTAGGATATTGTTTGATTTAGTTTGATTTTAATGCAGTTTTGGTGAAGCTGTTTTACCTTGCCGGGGCTGAACGTCTCCTGTAAGGCTTCTCCGATCTCCTCCTCGTTGCCATAGATGGATGCACAGTCGATGTGGCGGTACCCAGCCTCCAATGCCCAGATAACTGCCTGTTTCACCTGTGTGGTGGAAAAAGGGAGCGCTGTTGGTTGGGAAATGCTATCACATGTTTTATTGTTGGCCACTAGGGGCAGCAGAATGTGCAAAACTGACTTATTATCTTAAGTTCATATGGTGATCTTGTCAATAAGCAGTCAGCTAATGCATATTATTTATTACAATTGTAGTCATGAATACACATCATTTACATTACACAGCAAGAACCATCAAAAAATATAAGAGGTTGGAAATGTGCACAATATATAATTACAATATATGCAGTGGCGTATTCATTTTAATAGGATACTATTGCTGAATTGTTTCAAAGGGATTGGCTTCTGACAGTTAAATGACTCTAGCTACCAAAGGGCAGCTGTTTTATGAAAGTCATCTGGAAGAGAGAAATCCTATTAAACCTGTTATAAAAGTGCCGCCTCTACCTTTCCTGGCTCACTCTTCCATGTTCCCAGTCCGATCAGCGGCATCTTCCGCCCCGTGTTGAGAACTGCAAAGTCATTCATGCCTGTGAAAAGCACCTTGGAGGGACAGAGAGGAATCAGTCGGTGAGGGGAGCTGCTCGGCGTACTCAGGGCTTTAAAGCTGCAGTAACATAAATACTTTTGTATGCTGCTCTTGCTCTTTTGCACTTTTTGCATATCATGTATTTTGTTTTTGCTATGTTTGTAAAATGTAATCTTCTTAAATGTTTTATGTGAGGGACTGCGGATGGAAATGAGCTCAAAGCTAAATCTAGCACTGTTACGCTTGACACATTTGAATGTTTTAAGCATTACTGTGCATTGTCCCTGCCAAATAAACGATTAAATAAATATCGTATTAGCTTTCTGAAGCCATTCAGACTGACACTGGAGATTTTCACTGTTCCACAATCTGTAAGAGATAAATACAACAAGCTACCAGAGGCTGCCAAATTACAAACATTTGGTAAAGGGAATAACTGTCTATACAACAAAAACATCACTAGAATAAAAAATAAAGATTTCTAAACACCATCTGACTAGGAATGCACAATGAAATTGGCACAACACCGATATTGGCAGATGAAATCTCTATCAGCTGGTAATTACATTTTCTCCAATACGACAGACTGCTATGTTTAAAGGGCTTATATAATGATCATTTCTTCAAATGTTGTGCCTATACTCTGACATGTCCCCATGCTTTAATGTTCAAAAAGCTCTTCTCATACTGCCTGTGCTACAGCCTCTCTATTCATCAAAGCTCTAAAACCATCTCAATTTACTGATAAAGCTATGTATATGACATGCTGATGAACAATTCAGAGATGTTCTCATTCTGAAGTCGCCATGAATGACCTGCATTAACCAAAGTCATACTCCTTTCTGAATTTGGAGAAGGGATTGAGAGCAGGATATAAGTCTGAAACAAAAACAACCCGACTGTCCGAGGAAGAGGGGGAAGTGCTGCTGACTTGCATTTCCCTCAAAAGTCACCAGACTGAACCGAGTAACCTGATAACACACTGCTGACAGAGAGATAACATACATTACTTTAATCAAAGCATAAGATAGAAATCACTGCATATGGCATCAAGGAGCAAACACTTTGCCTCCCATAGGAGAGGTGAAGTCCCTCCCCTTCCGGGGGACCTCATTTCGGAAAAATTATGTATTGAAGTCAATGGAGAGAGAAAGATTATCTTTCGATCCCGTTTGAATTGTGCCACAAATTACACATATGATGTTAGTCCATTTGAAAGATAATTTTGCAAGTCGAAAAAAAAAAAATGTCGTAAAACTGTGAAGCAACACATTTGTTTGTGTGAAACCGCTCAATGAACTACATCTTTCGTCTCGCACCACACACCAAGACGGCCGCCACGTTGGCACATTTCACTTCTTTCTTTCCGAATGAGGCGAAAAGTATTAAAAGAGGTGAAAATCACTACAAGTCTAGCCATGTTGAGAGCTGTACATACACACAAGGGGACTTAGTCGGTTCCGTAAGAGCCAGCATGCGGGACCGGGACTCTGGGATTTGTAGTCTTTCTAGATGCGTATTTTTCATAGTCTTATATTTCAACAGTTTTACGACAAACTGTCACTTTTTTGACATGGAAATGATTTTTTAAGATTGACAAACGTCATATGTGTAGTTCGTGGCACAATTCAAACGGGATCGAAAGATAATCTTTCTCTCCCCATTGACTTCAATAAATACTTTTTCCGAAATAAGGTCCCGTGGACCGGAAGTAGATGGGCGTGACTTCGCCTCTATACTACAGAACTCTAAAAACACTAAAAGGCCATGTTAGAAGTATTTGTTTTAACAGACTCTTATCAACCAAATCAAGGCCATAAGTAAAACTGCTTTTTATTATTAAAAAAAAAAAAAAATGGAGATCTCATATCCAGAAAAGATTTATGTAAAGTTATTCATGCTTTTTCTTCAGCAGGATGAACAGATGTTGTTTCTTGTTCCAGAAGGACCAGCGCATTCAATTTCTGTCTTTAGGCCTTTGTTCAACCGGAGACATTTATGCCCCATGTTTTATTCAAATATGTGCAGTAATCCTGTAGAAGTGGTATTTCACATGAAAAAACCTTTACAGGAGTTTTAAACAATAAGTGTTGTACATACATGTTTTTGCTGTTCACTTCTTCTGTTAAACTGGAATTCAAAACTGGAATGCTTTGGGTTGATTTATGCTGCACTTTTATCCTATTACAACATTCCGGTAGATGCCCTATAAAGTCATGTTGGTCTCCTTCAGTCTATTCAGCTCCAACAGACTCTGTTTTTTCTCTATTTCTCACGTCCATGTATTATTTTTAGGGCCGGGACTTTAACGCGTTAATTAAGATTAATTAATTACACAAAAATTAACGCGTTAAAAAAATTAACGCATTTTAATCGCACTTATTTTTGCACCGCGGAACGTTTCTCACTGGATGAGTTTCAGGGGTACCGATTATACTGGAGCACCAACTAACGTTCATTACTTCAGACAACAACAAACCACAGTGAACAATAGTCAAACG
>NW_011358685.1:0-5391 GCF_000735185.1 Notothenia coriiceps | reverse complement strand
GTCTCTCTCTCTCTGTCTGTCGTCCCCGTCCGTCTGTCCGTCCGTCTGTCTCTCTCTCTGTCTGTCTGTCTGTTCGTCTGTCTCTCTCTCTCTGTCCGTCCGTCTCCGTCCGTCCGTTCGTCTCTCTCTCTCTGTCTGTCTGTCTGTCAGTCTATCCGTCCGTCTCTGTCTCTTTGTCTTTCTCTCTGTCTCTCTGTCTGTCTGTCCGTCCGTCCGTCCGTCTCTCTCTCTCTCTCTGTGTGTCTGTCTGTCCGTCCGTCTCTCTCTCTCTCTCTGTCTGTCCGTCCGTCTGTCTGTCTGTCTGTCTGTCCGTCCGTCCGTCCGTCTCTGCCTGTCTGTCTGTCTGTCTCTCTCTGTCTGTCTGTCTGTCTGTCTCTCTCTGTCTGTCTCTCTCTCTGTCTCTCTGTCTGTCTGTCCGTCCGTCCGTCTCTCTCTCTCTCTGTCTCTCTGTCTCTCTGTCTGTCTGTCTGTCCGTCCGTCCGTCTCTCTCTCTCTCTCTCTCTCTGTGTCTGTCTGTCTGTCCGTCCGTCTCTCTCTCTCTGTCTGTCTGTCTGTCCGTCCTTCCGTCTCTCTCTGTCTGTCTCTCTGTCTGTCCGTCCATCCGTCCGTCTCTCTCTGCCTGTCTGTCCGTCTGTCTCTCTCTGTCTGTCTCTCTGTCTGTCGGTTTAAACAAAGCATGACCACATCAAACCAAAGTAATGTCATATTGACGTAAATGCACAATAGTTGGAGATCTGTGTTTTATGCTGTGGCGAACATAATTTAGCTCGGAGCAAAAATCTACGAAAGGTTTCTCCAAAATGATCCAGCTGGCTTCTCAGACACGAACTCACGATGAACAGCTCAATAAAAGCACTCTTGTTTTCCTCATAACAACTCAAGTTTCCTCGTGGCATGTTAGCGTGTCTGACTTCTCTCCAGAACAATCTAACAAGGCTGTCAAGGAACGGACAGAGAAGAATACGAAGAGGAACAACAATGGTCAGGAAAACATGTTTTTTTTGCAGGTTGGGTTGGAGTAAGATGTGGTTTCAGTTTTCTGCCCACTGACTCTGATGCTTCCTGTCAATGGAGATAATGCACATGTCAAAATGCATCATCTCACTTCACTTGTCAGCACGGTGAGAGTCTGGCGCTCTGCACGGAGGTCAAGAGGTCAATCGACTCCAGGTTAGTGAAGTTAGACGAGGTATCAAGAACACAGACGTCACTTTCTGACAAGATGCTTTCTGATGTGGAGAGGACTGAGTCTGAGAGTATAAAAACAGACCAGGAAGTCAAAAACATGGCCTTAAAACCGTCTGTTCTGGAGTCAAAGTGACCGAGCTAACCTATGACTAGAGGAACAGATTATTGTAGGCTTTAGCATTTAGCTAACGCATACTGCAACCCCTAAAAATGTGTTAGTAGCGAATATCATGGCCCTTTCCATTGTCAAAAAATGCTAATGCTAATGAAATTGTCTAACCTCGACAGGGCTATTGCTAACCATAATTTGTCCAATGTTTGTTTATTTAAATTTTAAACAAGAATGATCTAAATGCAATTTCTTTGTAAATTGTTGTCAAATAAATAACTACATGATTAGCGTAGTTGTTAGCAGGTTAGCTAAGATGTTTGCAGTTGACTCTTTCCGTTGAAAAAAATGCTAACTCTAGGTTTCTACTGTAGGTAGCAAGCTAGTGAGTTGGTGATAAGCTAACAGTTTCAGCTTTTAATAGAACATTTGAATACAAAATGTAATTTCTTTGTGCATTTTTCAGACAGAGATAACTGCTGATTATCGTAGACGTTGTAAAAGATGCTAACGCTAGGTTTTTCCTGTAGGTAGCAAGCTAGTACGTTTGTGTTAGGCTAACATTTACAGCTTTTAATGGAGCATTTAAATTTAAATTGCCAGTGGCGAGCCGTGACTTTTATACCTAGGCCCTCTGACCCCCACCCCTTCCCTCGAAGAAAAACAAAAAGAAGAGTTATTAGTCACAGCGTATACTTCAGCGGAATATCAGAACAACGGCCCGGGGTGCAAAACGCATCAATGACAGCGACCCTCTACCACACAAAACAACACCTGTAAATAACCCTATTTGTGTTCTTTGAAATTGAAAAGGATATCGCATTGTGTTTGTTACTTTCGTTGCAGTTGTATGTCTTAAGTGTAATTTGGCATGCTTTTATTTTGAAGGCGAGTTAACGCTGTTGACAGGAAGTTGTTGTTGCTATGTGAAAAGCTTCACAGCGGGCGGAACTTGTCATAAAGTCCGCGATAATAACACCCACCCATTTAGAGGGAAGATATGATTGGTCAATTGTGCTGTCATCTGACATTACTCTCTCGTTCAGTTACTACAGCGGGACCTCTGTGAATTCATAGCTGGACCACCAATCAGCTCCTCTCTTCACCTCGCAGAGACGAGCTTCTTTCATTTAACCCTTCACATTCCAACAGAAACTGAATAGGCAGATTCAAAGGATTTATTTCTTTGGAAATGTTATTTTAAATACAACTAAATCAAGTTATTTTGGTAAAACTAATGGAAAATATAACTAAAAACATATTATTTTGTAGAATATCTTAGAGGGCCTAGAGGGCCCTGACGGCTCTGCTTTGTGCACTTTCCCCACAGAGATAACTACAGATTATTGTAGGCTTTAGCATTTAGCTAACGTATACTTGCAAAACCCCAAAATGTGGTAGTAGCTAATAAAGTGTCTCTTTCCGTTGTAAAATGCTAATGCTAGGTTTTTCCTGTAGGTTGTTAGCTAGTAGGTTAGTACTAAGCTTTAAAAAGAATAATAATAGAGCATGTACATTTTTCTTACAGTTATAACTTCTTATTATCGTAGACGTTGTAAGTAATGCTAACGCTAGGCTTCTACTGTAAGCTAGAAAGTGAGCTCACATTTAATAGAGCATATAAATACAAAATGTAGTTTATTTGTAAATTGTTGTCACTAAGATACCTACAGATTATCATTCTTACTTCAAATGTGGGGAAATCTGCTTAAATGCGGTTGCTAGACTATTGGAAATGTGGTGTTTAGGGGCAGGGTTTGGCAGATGAAATGCTCCATCATCCTAAATATATAGCACATTAAAATGAACACACTACAGTTACTACCTCATGTGTGTTTCTCTCTATTCCAGTCTGCCGTTTTGACTGCAGCGTTATGACAGCAGCAGTCTGGCTGTGGTTTCACGCCTTGAATACTAAGGTGCTGTGTAATATAAAAGTAATTTGCAGTGGGATGACAGGGGCGTTGCATTCAGAAGGTTTTGTGGTGAAAATGTAATAGCAAACATCGAGATGTGCCGATGGGGGACGCATGCAGACAACCATTTTGTTCAAGGGTCAATTCCTATTGATCTCAATGACATTCTGCAGCGAGGCTTCTACCTGATGGAAGATAAAGAGGGTTGTAAATCGATTTCATTGACGTCCCCCTCCCCTCCTTCTTCAATTTAACTTAGAGTACAATGGCGTCTCAAAGATGACACTTCAATATAAGAATAACCAGTGCATTGTGGACTCATGCGGAGATAATGCAAGACAGAAAAGGGTGGAAATGATTCAAAGCGATGATGTAATGTCTGCAAACACAAGGTCAGACTCTCTCGATGAAAAGCATTAAACACTGCCACACCACCTCTCTTCTTATCCTCTCCTTTCACTCGCATTTGTTTCTTTCTGAGCAGTAATTAGAATAAATATGTGGTCTCGCCTTGCTTGATATTCATCGCTGCGTCCCTTTCTGATTTCCTCTGGCTGACTGCTTAATGATTTTCAACAGCGGTTCACGCCTGTTAAAAGATATTAAGCTTCCGAGTGGCCTGCAAAGCCAATTATATTTGGACATTTCATGTTAGTGGTCACGCTCCATGTTAAAGGACTCTACTGCCCCCTGGTGGCTCATTACTGCACTTACACCTGCAGAGAAAATGCACAGAAGCTCCATTTTATAATATTTCTGGTCTGTAATTTCCTGCAAATGCATTATTTCAAATTCCTGAGACAAGGGAGTGAGACTGCTCATTTAAGAGCACTGCTTTTGCATTACTTAACATACACTTACTATCAAATAACGTATTTCTATCTTGGAAAATCTGTAAAGATCAACATATTAAGAGGCTATGTCACCATTTGCGTGTTTTATTTCGACATAAATCACTTTTTGAGGCATTTTATGTAAGACACAAACCATGCAGATTTATTTTTCGCATTTTCGGCAATGGATCTATACTAGCAGACTGTCTGGAGGCTTCAGTCGTTTCTACCTGTTTCCCACACTGCAAAAACCATCAGACAGTACAAGACATGCATTTTAAATCGGCCATATCAACGTGACCGAACTACATCCGAGAAACTAAACCTTAATTTCCTCAAATGAGCTCTAAAGCCTCTCCTGTTATGAAGGCGTCTTATTGCAAATGCCCTGAAGATGTAACATGTTATTGATTGAGTACCAGAGACTTTCTAATGTGATTACTTTGCACACCGCACTCTTACTCATAGCTCTAAATGTCCCACCAGCAAAACAAGCCAACTGGACTGGTTAGGCAATAATGTTGGTGACAAATCAATGACCCAAAATGAGTCACATGACCTCTTCTTGCTCTATGGTTTCGAGTGGGGTATTTGGCGTCAAACGAGGCAGTAATCCTGCTAGTCATCTCAATTATTTCTTCTATATGTGACAGTAATCCAGAGATAGCAGAAGTACACACATCCTTTACTCAAGTAGAAGTACAGATACTCATGTTTAAAAGTGGTAAAAGTAGAAGTACTGACTAAACTTCTTTACTCAAGTCAAAGTAAAAAACTTTGAAATGTACTTCAGTAAAAAGTACCCATAACTAGCAGCTGTTTTAAAGAGTACCTGACCTCCCTTTATATTAATAGAACAATAATGTCATTGTTAGCTAATGAATGTTTCCATGCTGAACAACGGCAACATGACAACGTTTCCATTGGTCCCTCTTCTTTAGAGAAGACCAGGAAATGATGGATACACGGATCGTGTTCAAATCAATAGGCACGCAATGACTCTAAATAATAATGATCACGCCACCAAACACACATTCAGACTAAAGGAACCAGCCTGTTTGGAAAATGAGAGAAGTAGAAAGTACAGGTATTTGAGTTCAACATGTAAGAAGTAGAAAGTACAGGTATTTGTGTTCAACATGTAAGAAGTAGAAAGTACAGGTATTTGTGTTCAACATGTAAGAAGTAGAAAGTACAGGTATTTGAGTTCAACATGTAAGAAGTAGAAAGTACAGGTATTTGGGTTCAACATGTAAGAAGTAGAAAGTACAGGTATTTGGGTTCAACATGTAAGAAGTAGAAAGTACAGGTATTTGAGTTCAACATGTAAGAAGTAGAAAGTAAA
>NW_011358684.1:0-1942 GCF_000735185.1 Notothenia coriiceps | reverse complement strand
CACTTGTCGGGTCAGGTGTAAATATATTTCTATTGGGGGTTTCATAATTGGCGCACACACACAATGGCTCTATAGCTCCCCCTAATTCTATATTTGCTTTTCTGAATCTTTAACGTGATTTAAGATATCAAAAGGCGCTTTCACACCGGAGTACTTTTCCCGGTTAGTTTCGATTGTTCCTGGAATTTTGCGCTCACACCAAAAAGAGAACTTAGTTCACGAGAACTTTTACCCCCTTTTCAGTCCCTGCTAGAGAGGTGGGACTATCCTGGGGGGAGAAAAGTTCCAACTTCTGATTGGCTGGGCGAATTGCAAACCACGCCCCGTAAAACTCTGAAAGGTTTTGTGAAGCCGCCATTGTATTTGCTGGCATTAGCATTATTAGCATTAGCATTATTAGCATTAGCCCCGCGCTCCAACAGAGAGAGAATAACTTATGGCAACACACAGAAAACATGGGAGCGGTGGAGATGAGGAGGTGTCGGCGTTCTGGCGATTTACTCGGAAGGCTTCAGTAGAAGCTGCTGGGAGTCCCAGCAGCTTCTACTGAAGCCAGTCCCCAACTCCGGGGACTTCCGGCCGGGGACTCCGGGTGGCAGTATACGCCGGAAAGTTGTTTGCGGCCTGCCAGTAAACCCAAAGCAGAAGAAGAAGAAGTGACGTCAGCGGCTTCATTTGCGTAATCTTCCCTCAGTAACTTATTCCGGTGTGAACGCGATCTGCTCTTTAGTTCCACGGGGGAACTAAGTGCTGGGAACTAAGTGCTGGGAACTAAGTGCTGGGAACTAAGTGCTGGGAAAGTACTTAGTGTGAAAGCGGCTATTGTCATGTATTGGGTTAAAAATATATATATATTTCCCACCGAGATATAGTGGAGGCGAAGTATTAATAGCAGAAAATACAAATACATGCATAAGTAAGTAAAGTTGCGTTAAATTGTACTTCAATAAAGCTTTTGATGAGATGTAGTAAGTTACTTTCCACCACCGCTGTGAACGTGACACGTCTTTATAGTTTGGGGGTGTCGACGAATAAAGAAATACAGAATCTTTGCTTTAAAAGTGTATTTTTTACCTCAGAACGGGAACAATATCAATCAATGAAGTAAATGTACATCTAATTTACTTACTAATATTAGTTGGTTTAATATAGAGCTACTCTTTAAAGGTTCGTTTTATATTTAGTATAATAACATATGAATATGATATCCTTTTGTAAAGTTGTGAAAAGCACATTGACAGTGTATTTAATGTTTCTTGAGCGACCACATGTGCTGCTTTATAATGTGTTTTTAAATCCTCCGTCCCTGCCAGGTGTGGAGATCATCCGACGGGCGCTGCGTATCCCCGCTATGACCATCGCGAAGAACGCCGGTGTGGAGGGCGCTCTGGTGGTGGAGAAGATCCTGCAGTTGGGAGGCGAGATCGGATACGACGCCATGCTGGGAGAGTACGTCAACATGGTGGAGAAGGGCATCATCGACCCCACCAAGGTGAGGAAAACACATCACTTCTACACTTTATTTTAAAGCTTAATATGAGATCTATACCGGGTCTACACTGCCACCTAGTGGTTGGGAGGCTCACTTTTAGGTCTTATATTTACAGTAGTTTAGTTTGTTACAGTTTCTAGAATATTTCTAAACTGCAGGGAGATAAAGGCTCCACTTTGGCTCTTAACTTAAAGGTGACCTATTAAGCAAAATCCACTTCTTCATGTCTCTTCTACATCAACATGTGTCCCCTCTTCTTCATGTCTCTTCTACATCAACATGTGTCCCCTCTTCTTCATGTCTCTTCTACATCAACATGTGTCCCCTCTTCTTCATGTCTCTTCTACATCAACATGTGTCCCCTCTTCTTCATGTCTCTTCTACATCAACATGTGTCCCCTCTTCTTCATGTCTCTTCTACATCAACATGTGTCCCCTCTTCTTCATGTC
>NW_011358683.1:11427-19282 GCF_000735185.1 Notothenia coriiceps | reverse complement strand
CTTATCACCTGGATCTCCTCCTAGAGCACCATTGAGTTCTTTGTAACCAAATCTCTCTCAGAGGGGCGTGGGGAGGGGCTCCTTATTTTCATCTAAAGTAACAGACAGAGAGCTGAAACAGAGGGGATTATGGGTAATGCTGCAATGATCTGTTTGGTGTTTCAGCCAATCAGACATGTTCTGTATATATCTGAGACCTATAATATATGGATGAAACTCAGTATAATAGGGGACCTTTAATACAATAAGTACACGGTTTTTGTTGCTCCTTTACCCCTGAGGCCATTGCATGATGAAATCCTAAGATAGCTGCAGTGAGACTGTGGCAAGAAAATAAAACATGTTCCTACTTGGATATGTCACAATGTGCAGAACAAAGTAGGGCTGCTCGATTATGGCAAAAATCATAATCTCAATTATTTTGGTCAATAATTGATATCACGATTATTAAAAACGATTATCCATTTACTTTGAAAACATCCATTTATTGAAAAAATAATTTGACCAGTATGTTTTTAACAGTTGATTTCCCTGAATAATTTAACTGAAAAACCAATAAAAAAAAAAATCGTTTTATTCCGATGATGTTGTTTTCATAATCATTGCAGGCCAAAATCGTAATTGCGATTAAAATACGATTAATTGAGCAGCCCTAGAACAAAGGTGTGATTTGTCATTGTGTTCTGCAAGAATTTAAAGGTATTAGAGATAATGGTTCTGGTTTCTGCTGCCAGTCATTCGAAGAAGCAGCTGGGGGCTGTAGGCATAAGGGAGGGAGGGTGGGGCTCATTCAGGGAGCTGCAGGTTCCCAGGACTTCCTGCTCCGTTTCCCACATTCCTGAACTCTTCTGAGCCTCAGGTTTCAGGGCAGAACACACAGATTTGGAACAAGGCTTAACAGGAGGAAATGTGTCCATATGCAATCAGATTTTTCTTTTTTAAAGCAGCTATAATCTGTGTTTAGTGTCCTGTCTGTCTGTAACTTTGTGTGGTAGTGTTAACACTGACAGGTCTCTCTTGAAAATAAGACCTTGTGTCTCAATGAGATTTTACACCTGTATAAATAAAGGCTAAGAATAATCAATATGTTTTACAATACACAATAACTTATGTGACAAGAAGTGAGGAACACAGAGCATTATCACAAGACTCTGCAGTTCCCATCAGCTCTATAGATAGATACCTATAGAGCTGATGGTATGCTATGGAGCGTTATCATTTATTTTGCCTCATGACTCTCAGTGCTCCCAAAGAGTTGTTTTTTTAGACTGCTGTTTTTAACAGAAAAGCTACTATAAGCAATTCTATACCTTTCCGAGCACCAAACATTAGACAGGCACTGTTTACAAATAGCTAGTGGACATATACACTTCTTAAGAGCTATATGTTTACCTCCTTGGTTGTTAGACCAAAGCTGAGCGAATATTAGCCTTAGATTCCTCAGGTTGACAGAAACGACAAATGTATGTTAATGTTGGTTTGAGTCTGCCCTGCCCGATATGTAAATGAACTATTTGATAACACAGAAGCACAGGAAGCATCAGGCAGATGTTTCAAGTGTTAAGACTGAGCAAAAAAAGATTCAGTGACATCAAAACAATGAGACGTTAAAACGCTCTATCGACCTGAAAGAAGTTGCAAAAAGTGCTAATATTGCATTTCATATGATCATTTGGTCCATTATGAATATAAAAACATTGATCAGTGTAGCTTTAACCTGCAGGTTCTAACATATGGATCCAAATGATTGCAATTGACACTTTCATTTCTAATTTCTTCCTTTTTGTATTCCGTGCCCTGGATGGATTTGACGTATCACAAAGGACTGTTGCCGGGCAGATTACAGATATCCAGTCTAGCACCCACTCACCCACTTTGCGGAGCTCGAATGACGTGTCGAACTGGTGTCCTGCTGCCAGGAGGAGAACAGCGTAGTTTATCCCAGAGTGTAGTGTTGGCTCTGACTCAAACCCCTTTTTAAACCTGAGAGGAAAAAGGAAAAATAATGACTCCAATAAGCACTTTGCCTCCAAGCGGTGCGTCATACAACATCACTAGCATCTCTAAGAAACATTATGTTCAAGGGGCTTTCTGAGACAATTCAAGATATAAAAACAATTACAGCCATATTGAGTTGGGACCACAGAAGGGCAAACAGCGACTGAGTACTCTCGCAAAACAAGACATTTTCATTTATTTAATGAGCAATCTGTTGATCCGAAGGAAGGGGAATGTTATTAGGGGAGCCTGTGCTTAGCTGTGACTTGGACATGATGATAACAGCCAGATGGGAGCACAATAACACAAACAGCATATCTAATCGAATAAGATACGAGGCCTACAAAGCAATTTCCAGATGGAAGCAATCAACAGCCTTCTGGTATTATTATTGCTCTGTCATTAAGTCAACTTCCGTCAGTTACTGTTAGCAGCCATAAGCTTATAGGTCACTGAGATACTCATGAGGAAATGGCGAACTAACGAGTAACAAGTAATAACCTTATTTGCCTTACTGGATCCAGCTGTAAACCCTTGTTGTGCATCTCTTTTTGGTAACACGTATTGCAGAAGTACGAACACATCCTGCAGGTTTTTCATGCTGTAAACATCCAGTTCAATCACTCGAGGTGTTTCCAAAGAGACTGTCTTTTGTCATTTGAACCTTTGCACATTTTGTTCTGTACAGGATGGAAGTGTTGCATGTTGTTCTCGTGCACATTTGCTTTAAGGCGTAACAAGTTGTGCAACCTTTTGTATGTCACCCTGTAATTGTTTGCCCTCTATAAAGAGTTGTACCTTTATGATAACAGCTATATCAGTGCCTTTAAATCCAGCGATTCACCTGGAAGGAATCTATCACGCATCTTCCCCTTCCAAACATTTCTTCTAACTATATTTATATTAGACTTAGCATCTGGAGGAGCTCTCTCACCATTGAGTGCTGCTGTCTCTGCTCGGCGTGTCGGTGAAGTGAGACTCCAGGAACATGTCCTTATAGATCCGTCCCACCAGGCAGTAGATGTCCGAGGCGACCTGCTCCTCCCCGTTCACCAGAGGCAGCATGATGTCCAGAGCCTTCTGTCTGTCGCCCGGCAAGTTCCTCCTACAAACACAGTCAGAGAGGACGAAAATCAGGAGTCAATCTTTTTGTACCCTGAAGAAAAACTAATCAGCTTTGAGCAATCTATCTATGTATCTATCTGGACATCTGTCAGTTTCAGGTTCATATTTGTATTTAGTGTCTCCACTACTGTGACATGTCTCCATGCTTTAATGTTCAAAAAGCTCTTTATTTTTCTCATACTGCCTGCAACACCTCTTTTCACCCTCTGTCTGAAACCAGAGCCCAGTCTGCTCTGATTGGTTAGCTGGCCGGCTCTGTTGTGATTGGTCAACTTGCTTAGAGATGTCCCGCCCCTTAGCCTATCACGTACAATGTGTTGGAGCGCTAGCCAATAGAAGCGCAAGTGTTACAAAGTTATGTCACTATGTTACAGAAGTAAACAAAGGAGTCCGATGGAGGTGTTTCAGCAGGAATTGTAGCCATTGCAGAACATTTACATGCACACAAACCTATATAACACACTAGAGGAAAGAGAAACCCCCTCTTTAAACATTGTATACTTCTTCTATACAAGGCATGAGGAATGCTTTGCCTGTAAAAAGTTGTACTCTATGCTTAAAGTGAGCTAAAATACTGTATTCTGTTGCATCATGGGAAGTGTAGTTTTGTAGCTTGGCCAATCGTCTTTTTTAAGCAAGTCTTGCAAGTCCTCTACACTAAGGGAAGTTCACTGCTGATTGGTGGATTCATTCCAACTTCTACAAGGTGACTTATGCTGCATTTAGAATTGCCTACTCCCAAAGAAATCAACACATTTCAACAGGTTGGTTTAAACACTCCACAGTCCATTTAACAGATGCTAATTCCTCACATCAACACACAACTTATGAAGGGAGTAACAGGTGGCACGCCTGCTCCACTTAACAAGGACGTAATTAAACAGTTAAGAGAACAATAGTAAACCAGGTCAACTGCAGAGCACTTAATATGTCACATGATCCAGAGCTAGATTTAATCTCATGCATTCAATAACAGTTTTTTCTGATACTTAAATGAATGTGCATGTGGAGTATGTGTATGTTTAAATAATCACCTCCTCCCCTAATTATGCCCCTATAATAAGCAACCCATTTAAAAACCACAAAGGAAAGGAACTGCAACCTCATGAGGTGTTAATTGATTGGATGTTTTGCCAGCGGAAGCTTTTATATTTCCTGTTTTGATTAAACACTGTGCAGAAAAGATGTTATTAATGGAACTGCTTCATCAGAAATAATAAAACAAACCAGGAGTACAGCTGGCTGTCTAGTATGAGCAATCAAGGTTGGATAAACAAAACCATTAAATCAAATTCCCTTAATAGATTTACTCACAATTCTAATTACAATTCTTAATAAATAAAGGATATGAGCCACACCAGCTTTTAATTATAACTTTAATTATCAGTTTTTTTGGTTAACTTATTTGAAAACAAGACCTTAAAAGGTAGGGTAGGTAAGAATGTAGCTCGAGTGCACTAGAATTTGAAAGTACGCAGCCGAAAAAAATCTGCCCCTTCCTTCAGACTTCCTTACATAGCCCCTCCGCCAACACACACGAACGTGCACATGACCAATGAGGGCACGAGATAAGTTTGTGCAGAGGTGGAAGGCTGACAGGCAGGTAGGCCATCCAGTTACTTTAGCCGGGCCGGCTCAGATGATTGGTCGTGCTTTTTACAGCGCCACGGCTTCCACAGATGACATTTTTTTATTGGCAAAGCATTTAATATATTCATTGCTATCGGGATGTTAAGAGCATTCCATGGAATATAACAAAAAGTGTTTCTGAAGTGAATTACCTACCCCACCTTTAATGGAAGTTAAAATGTTCAGTTTTGTTAATTGGACTTTTTAATCATTTTAGAAGCTGTTGTTTTGTTTGTTTTAGTGTCTTTCACTCATACTTCTAATGACTTTCAAATGTTCTTAATAAGTTAATGAAGAATACAAGACAGGAAATGCCATGGTGGGATATATCAGGGACACACAATGGCCGATTAGAAAAAATATATACTGTACAACCTATCAGTCCCATTCAGGAACAGTACTTTTGGTCAGTCATCATTCTCGGTCACAGCAATACAAAACTGGAACTCTCTACCCACTCAAATCAAAGACATACATACACATACCACCTTCACAGCTCACTTAAAAACATGGTTCACTGAGAACTACACCTGCACACACTAGTCTGTGTTGTTGAGTATGGCGTGAGTGTTACATGTTGTGTTACATCAGGGGTGTCAAACTCAAGGCCCGGGGGCCAAATCCGGCCCGCAACCTAATTTGATGTGGCCCGCAAGAGCTTGCAAAGAATATAATATACAATACAATTGGTGTAATTGTTGAATATTTACTTTCAATTATTTGCCCTAGACTTCTGCTTTCAGACGTAGTTATTTAGGAAGATATTACCAGATCTGATAATAATCCAATGCAGAGGCAACGATGTAATATAATACATTATTTAATATATATTATATATTTACATATGTATATTTATATAAATTACAACCGGCCCTTTGAGTGCAACCATAATGCTGATGTGGCCCGGGATGAAATTGAGTTTGACACCCCTGTGTTACATGTTGTGATCATGGATGTTGCCCCTCGTTTATGTGATTGTGATGTGCTATATGTGACATGTACTGTATGTAGTAACGTGTGTTGTTTATTTTTCTCTTTTATCCATCATTTTTGCCTGTATCTACTTGTCTTTCATCCTTTTTATCTTATTTTATATTTTTTTATAACTATAATAACAATAATGCTGTTGATATATTGTGATTTTAAGGGTGTCTGGCCGGGGGCAACAGCTGGAAATTAGCCATGTCGGCTAAAGCTGCTCCATTTACTGTTTTTGTGACAGTTCATCGATGGGGACTGTCCACGACATTATAAATAAATAAACTAAACTAATATATACATTAGAAACATATATACTGTACATAGTATATATACATGTATGGTATGTCCCCTTCAAAGGAACCTGTGCAATGCCAGCTACAGGATTGCCTGAATTGCCATGATATATAAATCAGACAGGATAAAGATACCATCATTACAATAATCCTCACATCTGTACAAACGACTTGTTTGTTATTAATATCCACTCAGACTGATATCGCTTATATCTTCAGGGAATCCTCATTGTTATGCTAATGTAGCAGTGAAATGCTTCAGAGCCTCTATTCCATCGGGGTCATTTTTCTTCTTCGGGGATGAAATCTCAATAAGGCTTTGTTCCTGAGATAATGAACGTGTCAAAACCCCGAACTTCATCAAGGAAACAAGCGGTGTAGCGAAGAATTAAACTCTCACCCCCGGCTGAATGTGTGATATAAACACATCATGGCTCCTCTACAGAGTGTGAAGGATACATAAAACATAGGAGCTGACAGCTATTACCATGGAGACTGGCCAGAGAGAAGCCCTGCTCTCTGCTAACACATCTCTATATTTCTTGCTTACTTCTCTCCAGAGTGCTGATTTGAAGAAGGAGATTCTCCCCTCGCTCCTGTCAGCCCCCCGCAGCGCTAACACTGGCCAAGAGGCTGAGCCCATTAGTCCATACACACTCCATCTGCAGCTTTTTCTCTTACAAGCAGAGCACTACACACCAATCACTGAGCGAATAAATATAATCTCAAGGCAGAAATAGTGGGTCAGAACTCAGTAGAAAGAGTCAAGGTAATTATCGAGTTCACTTGAAGGAGAAAATTAATTACGTTTTTTTATTTATTTAACTGAATGACTCTCTCCTGCAACGTGCAATAAGACAGCTTTTACAGACCATGTGATTTGAATGTAATTATTGTTTTTTCATTGGTTAAATGTCAAAGAAACAACACTTTCTGAAAAAGAAAGCTTCTATTGGGAAGCACTAAACTGTCCACTAGTAGAGGGCAACATGATAAAATACTCGTAATAATTACAATGTTCCTACTAACTAATGGCTTCTCTAAAGCCATTTGTTTTTACTATGGCAACAGAGGGTATAATTAGGGGATTTGAGTGGGTCAGAGGCAAAGAGGAGCTGCAGGGAGGCAACGCTAACAATATTGGATAATGATTCTAAAATGCAATAGTAATAAACACAAGGGACTGAGTTGAGAAATTGACAAAATAACAAATGACAAACTCTGTTTTAGTACTTTCCAAAATTACCCATTAAACATTCAAGGATATCTATGATGTAAAAAGATCTCAAGATGTAATGTATTTAATTTAATTACGTTATTGCATTCTCAACTGACTCCCCGAATATTAACGGTACGTCCACACAGCAGCTTTAAAAAAATCTTCCACGCTTCTCTGCCGGGATGACGTCATTTTGCCTCGCTTTTCGCCGAACTGCATTGTGGGGAAGCAAAGCGAAGATTTCCAGGATTTCAGGATTTTCACGATTCAAAAGTTAAGTAATGTTCAACTTTTGAAGCTGAGCTGGAAGCGTCAGCCAATCAAATCCCGTTTATGCAAATCTGACAGTTCAAACCGCGTGCAAGCCAATCAAACCACGTGCAAGCTGGAAGAGCCAGACCGCAGTTCATTTCCTCATATTCCAAACGAGAAATTACGGTAGCAAATCACCCGGTTCTTTACGACCAGAACTATTTACCGGGATACAAACCGGAGGAACCAGGCATGGAGGGAGGTGGCAGAGACAGTGGGTGAAACTGGTAGGTTTTCGCCTGTTTGGGGAGTTTATATTTATATATATATATATTGCTCGCATAAAATCCCCGAGGTT
>NW_011358683.1:0-9095 GCF_000735185.1 Notothenia coriiceps | reverse complement strand
CATTACAGTAGGAAGATGGGGCTTTTCTCTCAATGTTGAGTGATTCTGATAATACAACTTGCTTATATGAAACACAATCCTACACAAACAACAAACCACAAAACGAATATGCCAACCAACACCATATCGTCCAACACTATCCCTATAATTATCCTGAGGCAGCCACTTCATTCAAACAATATCAACATTATGCTTGGTGTCAGAGTGATTTCCCAGAGCAGATGTAAGAGCCAAAAATGCTACCGTAGCCTTGATTTGATTATTTGTATTATTATTCATTATTTTGGTTTACGCTCACTTTTATTGTATTTGTTGCAGCACCTCCGTTAATTGTCACATGAGTGTGGTTTGTGTATATAGGTCACCTGTCTCATGGGCCAGTTTTTCCCTTACTCACTGTGTTTTGATGTTGTTAATGTAAATATCTCAATAATCTTTACTTCATTATAGACGATAGGAACATGAGCACGCCACAGCAGTAGTAACCTGGATGTCTCTGTATGGAGCATGGCCAGGTTGATGACGATGTCGACAGAAAGGCACTCGCACGTGTCGAGTCTCTGCTGGATCGCGGTTTCAGCTCGTTAGCCAGCTCCACGCGTGTAAAGCTCCCGAGCCTTCATCTGCATTCAGAATGCGTCTCGCGGAATATTGGCTGTAAAAAAAAGTGCAAAAAAAGTCGTTTATAATCCAAGCATTACATAAAAAAAACCCTCGATTTTAATTATTTCAAATAAGCGTACCAATAGTAATTATAAGCCTTTCAAAAATATCATACTAATTCTACTATTTACAATCTCCTGGAGGGTAATTGTAACTGTGATTGGAGTTTTAATTCATTTACTGCTTTACAGTAATTTTGATTATTCTCTAGTGAGACAGCTACTTTCCATTGTCTTAATGAGTTTTTTCAAGAAGTCTCTCATAAATATTTTGATTCCACTTTCCCCTGTTGAGTAATTGAATTAGATAATATTCTACTGCCAGTCTATCAATCAATATAAAACATCGATTATCCGGAAAGCTGATCAGTTGTTAGCGTGTCATTGTATCAGTTACAGTAAAGATAACAGGTAGCCAGAGATGGGGTCGTTACTCAAAAAAAGTAATAATACATATTACTCATTACTTTAAAAAAAAAGTAATATATTACTTTACTTTGTTACTCTCTACATAAAGTAACGCGTTACTTTACTCGCAGGGCCGCCCCTCCCTACAGGCAGATCACGCAGACTGCGGAGGGTGCTTCATTTTGCGGAGGGAGCCTCATCTGAAGCGCAAATGCGGCGCATCTACAGCGTCGTTACTTACTCGACATCCTCACTCTGGGTTCGGAGGTCCTCCTTAGCTATTAGCTTCACGTTAGCATGTTGTCTTTGCAGGTGCTTGTTGAGGTTTGACGTTGTGTTTGCAGCAGTGGATAAAAGCTTCTGGCCTGGACACAGTTTGCACCTCACCGTCACATTCCTGTCCTTTCTTCGGACGAACTCAAAATAATGGGCAGACCTCCACCCCCAAGTTATCGCTGTTGACTCAGCCTGTTGACTCAGCCATGTTTATGCACTTTATGTGGACGCGCAAGTCGCGCAAATGTTACGTAAATATAAACCTGCGGCGGAAATCCCTCTCGTCTGTCAAAGGGAGAATCTAGTAATTATGTATGTTAGTAGGCTAACTGTAGAGTGATTACTGATTTTATAAAAGTAACGAAGTAACTCGTGTCGGGCAATGTTAGTAACTGTAGTGTGATTACTGAATTATAAAAGTTACATTACTCCGTTACCGACAAAAGTAATATTATTACACCCAACTCTGCAGGTAGCACAGGTCTTAGCGCCATACGGCAGAATACATCAATCACTACTTTGTAAGCTTAAAGCAATTATAAATAATAGTCACGCTCCTTCAAACAATGTACAGAATGCTTTTTAGATACAAGTGACACCTGAGTCGAAACTCCCTGCTTCATGCTTGTTGTTCTCCAACAGACAAAAGATATCAAAAAGTATGTTTTTCTTTTGTTTTGTGCTCGTTAAACCTGAGTCACTATTCCTGGAGCTGAGCGAGAACCAACTGTCTGCTTGATAGCTTCGCCTGTTGGCAGGAAAGCCTAAAATATTACCCCAGCAACTGAGGAGGTGGTAAATGTTTCAAAAAAAGCAGATCACCACCACGCAGGTGAGAGTTGAGTGATGCCACACCACATAAAATAATTAAAGCAGGTAAAATATGAAGAGTGGGATAATAAAACAAAAGGCCTGTTATGCTGGGAACGAGTCAGAGTTCAAACACTAACACTAAGCTTCATTTTGCTCTACAGGGACCTGAATGAATCACGGTATAATGGCCTCCTCTTCATGAATCAACCAACACCCCCGTTTGCATTTAACAGCTTAAAGATATGTTTACAGACACATATTGGTCATTTCACACATACAGTAACATGGCCCTGTCATTAAACACTGTGACGGTACATTTCCTTCAGAGGAACTTGTTATAATGAAGAGCTTTAAATAGATTGTATTAACTCTTTCATGGGAATGAACCCTAACCCTGTTCAACCCTACAAAGTTATAATAAAATAAATGTATTCAAAACTGGGTCCATCCAGAAATCTAAACTTGTGGTGGATTTGGTGTAATGTTTGAATAACACGTTATATTGAAGCTATTTGATATTGTGTTACTGTCAATATTAATACTGGCAAAGCAAAGATACATAATATTGTGTAGATATCTTACACTATGTTCCTGTGAGGATTATTCAAAAGCAGTGTTTGTATTTTTGGTAGCATCTGTTTCAAGGTAGCCTGAAAAATGTATAGCCTACTATGCTTTTCAATTTCAAAATTTGGTAACTTGCTTTTGGCTAATGACCTAAAAAATTGGTCCAAATGGAGCAATCCGTGGAGCCGTTACGTTAAGTCCGCGGATTGGTCCAAATGGGCCAATCCGCTGACTTCCTCACACACTCAATCTTTTCTCAGCTGCAGCTCCGCCGATTTCCCCTCCCTGAGTCGGCGGGACGCGGCGAGGCTGTGAGTCAGTGTGTGAGCACACACACAAACTCCTAGCCAGACTGCGGGTGTGTGTGTGTGTTCGGGCTGGGTTTCGCTGTCTCGCAGACGGCCACTGGGCTCATAGGGAGGGGGGGGCAGGAGTTCCAACAAGCCGTTTAGGACAGTGAGTGAATACACATACTATACAGAGATGCTGTATGAGAAACCAATGTGAGTTTGGAAAATTGCACAATTTAAATCTATTCTAGTAGACCTCAACAATGGAATTATGATCAGTAGAAATGGCCATGACATGGGACCTTTAAGTAAATTTCGAATCCCATACTTCTTTACTTTTACTTGAGTAAAGAAGTTTAGTCAGTACACACACACAACAACACAGACTATAACACCCCTTGCTGTTAAATACCAACCAACTATGTGCAATATATATATATGCCGTTAATAACTGTGTAATATATACCTGGCTGCTAAATCTTAAGAACTGTTACAGGATGTGTATTTTGTAAATTGTGTAACTTTTAATTTTATTAAATCTTTTATTATATTATAACTTTTTCTTTTTTGTTTTACTTTAATACTTTTTTATGCATGCTTCTACGTAACATTAAGCTGTCTTTTTCTGCTGTATACAACCTACATTTCCCCTCTGTGGGACTAATAAAGGTATTCTGATTCTGATACTTCTACTTTTACCAGAGTATTTTTAAACACGAGTACTTCTACTTGAGAAAAGGATGTGTTTACTTTTGCCCTCTCTGCTCTCTACCATTCAGTGTTACTTACTGGGAGTTAGACTGGGACACTTTGAGCAGCTGGATGAAGCGGTCCAGCAGCGGCATGCAGATGGGCCCCAGCAGCATCTCGAAGCTGGGCTGCATGAGCTCCGTCAGGCCCTTCATCAGGCTGCCCTCGCAGCAGTACACCTTGCTGTGGGGCGTCACCATGTAGGGGATGAAGGTGTAGTTGGCTGAGCACATCTGTTGAGAAACAAAGAAGGAGACAGTTTAGAAAAATAGCTACTAAGAGTATATTTAAGCACCAGAGTACTCTTTTTATATAACATTGTGGGTTTTGTGTGAAGTAGTCATCAGCAATATTTTAACCATGTGGGCAAACATTTAGAGATTCTAAAGCACTTGATAATGAGATTCAATACGACCCAAAAAAGGATAAAAAATACAAATTCGAGTTATGTTTTTTTATAAAATCTGTAGTTGAATCTCTTTCAAAAATTTATCATATCACTATGTTGACACTATGACCCAATTTAAGTTTACAAGTCAGATCAAACTACAGTCTCAGTCTATTTAGTAGCTGTTATATTTTTAAATCATATCTTGCCAACTTTCTCTGCCACTGAAACTGCAGTTGTCATATTTATATTGAAATACAAATTTCTTCTGAGCACTTTTTTGACTTCTTCTTCTTGGCTCAAAAATAAAAGTGGGTAAACATTATTGATCTCCATTTTTTTCTTCTATTTGACATCCTTGGCTGTACAAGATGTGTTTGATATTATCAAGAGCTCCAGGATAGCAGTGCAGTGATGCTACGTCCCTTTGTGCAGAATTGTATTTAGCAGATCTATTGTGGTTTTAGTTTAGCTAATGAGCATATTGCACATACGTATGAATAACCATACTTGGAGTATATTGTATTATCTGAAGTTTAACAGTATCCAGTACAAGGCGTACATTTACAGTAAATACAATCTTTTTTTTCTTTTTTCTTTATATTTATTTATTCTACTAAAATCATACAAAAACAAAAACGTATAATTCATACACACAAATGAACAACATTAGTAGAAGCGGGAGGGCTGAAGCATAGCTTATGGGGAGTAGCCCTCCCGTCCATCATCATTAGCATCAATATAATAATGGCATTTATTTAATCAAAAACGTATAGAAATTAAGGAGTACAAAGAAACAAAGAAAACCAATGAAAACTGGAAAAAAAACAAATAAATAAAACAAAAATTAGGGCAAGAAAAAAGCGAATACATATATAAGCAATACTGGGAATATCCAATACTTGTTAGCTGGAGTAATCTGCAAATATAATTGCTTTTACTTTAGTTTTGAATTGTTGATGACTTGTAGTACTTGAAAGGTCTGGGTGAAGTCATTGATTACCTTGTGTAAATAACCTGTCAAAAACTCTTTACAACCAAGTTCATAGACACTGTATAGTAAAAGACTACATAGTACAGGGGAGGAAGCCGACTGCCTGGAGGAAGTCGGAGCTGTTTCCCCTGTTTGAGACGGATCAGGTAACAACATTAAGCTTTGGCTTTGTCCAAAGAGACAATAGTGTTTGTGTTGTCTTCACTGAACCCACAGTAGGAAGTATCTGTATCAGCGCTGGCAGTCCCATTAGGAGCTGCTCTCTTGTTGCAACCACAAAAACATACAGCCTTGCACTTACAAATTCCACTTGTTCATGCAGCGTGATGCTCACAAACACCGAGCAGAAACAGTCGTCTTGCTGCTCACCTTCTGCAGAGGTTTCCCCTGTTATTAGCTGTGGCATGCAGCAGTCATGTATTTTTCACGTCTGTTTCAGTTTAAGCTGCTATTGTAGCACTAAAAAAAATGTTCTTCTTTATGTACTTAGCTCTAATTCCTGACATCTGTGTTATGTCTGGAGGGAGATTTTCTCCTGTCTGTGTTTGTTTTGAACTCGACATTATGCTCCTGGTTCGGTTGCGGTGACCTGCCACTGCTGAATACACAACACAGAAACACTGGTGGTGTTCTTTGCAGACAGAACATTAGAGAGGCAGGAACTCCACTGTTGACATCCCCAATAAACAGCTGAGGTCTTTTCAAGGAGAGCAATTCCCATTATTTCAGATGTGTGGTGACAACAATGAGCGCGTCAGAAGACGGTTGGGCTGCCATACAGCTGCATCCTCCTGACACCTCTAATACTCTGTCATAGTCTCAGCTTTTCATGCAGCCTCTTTGAGAAGAAACAAACACTGCTGCAGCTCTCAGTGCTTGACAAAAAAGTGAAGCGAAAGGAAGGTGTGGTGTTGAAGCAATGAGAGTCAAACCCGCAGATAAATACTTCCTCCTTTACAACAGTAGCGGATGACATCACTGGTGCATGCCATCTGCGTGACCTCTTTTTCTGTCAGGTGCAACCAGACAAGTTGCTAAATCCTGACGTTAAATGTAGCTCCTCTGTGTGTGAGATGCCTATAGACACAGGGCTCTTTCTTTCTTTTCACACGCTCGTATTTCAAGGCGACTGCAGGCCATTTGAAGCTAATCTTCACTGGTTGCTAACAGGTTTCTCGGGTAGCAGAGTGAAACACATGTGACAGCAGTGGCTCATGGGGAATCTGTTGAATGTGACTGGCAGTGATTCAGTGATTCAGTCAGTGACTCATCTGGTTTGATATCCTTGCCGATGATCAATCTGATCTTACTGGAAGATTTCAGCTGCTTACTCACTAACCTTCACAGAAACACACTCAGAGCTGACCACAACTCAATGTTGGGGAACATTTGCCATTTTATGCAGATGTCCAATCAGTGTTGCTGGAAACTCCTCCTACCAGGCCTCAATATTTGAGAGTGTGTCAGTGTAAGCTACTTTTAGTAAATCTACACACACACACACAGACAGAGCAAGAGTACATTAGATATGTTTCAAATTTGATGGATAATGTCAGGTTTTAATAATAATCTGGCCTTTTTCTCTTGTAAAAGTGACACATACTGTTTGAAAATACTAACAACAAACATATTTTTTTGTCCAAGTATGTTTTTCTATAGTACGCATTATCAAACATTTTAATTACATTGTTAACTTTAACACTGTGCTGTAAACAAATGATCAAGTTGTAAGAAGGGTTACTTTTTGTCCTGGTGGTCTTATTGCATCATATCATTCATCATGTACAGTATGCAGACATGAGACCACGAGGGGGGAAGGGGTTAGCATGACTGGCATTTTTGATCGTTTCCTGTGACCGCCTTTGCATACTCTCTCATTTAGAAATAAACACTGTGTCTATATATAAACTACGTCGCTCACAGAAGATTAGAGGGTTCTCTTTTTGGGAATAAATTGTAAAGTTTGAGTGTTTAGTTTCATGACCACAGAGGAGCTTCACTATTGTCTGGAAGTTTCCATGTGACCTTGGTGCTTTTATGATTCCTATGTGTCTAGACAGGGCAATTTGAATTAAATATATTTAAAATTATATTAAGATATTGCTCATCATAGCCCATACACAGATACAAAGGGATGGAAGAAATTATGCAGATATTGCTATTTAAGTGCACTTCAACCCTCATAGAAGCGATTTAAAAGCACATGCGAATGTGCAGAGGAGATTGGAGTGCTCTAATAGAAGCAAGACAGCAGGAGAATGATGAGAGCCCATAGGGGAGAGCAGCGGGTTCACGTCCTCACAATGTGAGTGATAATCAGCTCTCCTCACATGCTACGAGTCAGAGTCAGAGATCAGGAGATCCATGCAGAGCAGGGCCTCAATCCACTTAGGAGAGCTAAGCCTTTTATCTCAAGCCTGAACATGGACTTCTGGACTAAAGTCAGTCGTCTGCTTCCGTCTTAATATTTGCTCTAGAGCTGAATTAGTTGATATAAGAAAATCAATTGTCAAGAGTAGTGTAATCATGTTTATCAGGCTAAAATCGCAAACATGAGTTAGTTCCAGTTTCTGTAATCTGCTGTACTATACTATACTATACTATACTGTACCAGTGCTCCAGAACACTTTTGGCTTTGTCCTCTACATATTATACTCAGAGCTGTGAAACAATGCACATTCTCAACTAGAAAAACATAGTACACGTTTAAATTGTCTTAAAGAGGCCTAATTCTGCTTCGTTTACCCTTTCCTGTAGTGTGTTGTAGGGCTGCTCGATTATGGCAAAAATCATAATCTCGATTATTTGGGTCAATAATTTATATCACGATTATTAAAAAACGATTATCCATTTACTTTGAAAACATCCATTTATTGAAAAAAATAAATAACAGTTGATTACCCTGAACTTTAAGTATAATTAAACTGAAAATCACATACAAAAAATTAAATTAAAATATACTAAAAAAGATACTAAAATAATCGTTTTATTTCGACTACGTTGTTTTCGTAATCGTTGCAAGCCAAAATCGTAATTGCGATTAAAATACGATTAATTGAGCAGCCCTAGTGTGTTGTATAGGTTTGTGTGCATATAAATGGTCTGCAAAGGCTAAAATCCCAAAGTGAGAGGACTTACAGTAAACCTAATGTGTTGAAGTGGGTGCATCTAAAAGGAAATATATTTTCTTTAAACAACATTACGTGACTCTGCACAGAGAAGGATTTCCTTAGCTTTGAGGCAGCACCTCATTTGAATGCTGCAGTTTTTGCAAGTGAAATGTTCCAAATGCCTGATCCTATTTATGCAGATCAAGCCCATGCAGTCACTGTAACTCATGAAACAGCTGTCGCCTGAGAAAAACATCTCCAAAATGTAAGAGAAGATCATGTCATTTGACATCTTGCATTTCTGAGGAACAAATATCAGCCTCTTACTAAAAGTGAGCTGCGAAAGAGAAAAACCTTTATAACACCGAGGAGGGAAACGTAAGGTGTCAAACACTCGGCTATCTGCACATTGCAGAAAAACATATTCTCTGCAACACATAAGATGTGTGATGTGTGCGCAATGGGAGTAAAGTGTTAAAGGAGAGGAAAGTCAAAGAGATTGCTTTGTACTCACAGTGTTCTTCTGGCAAATTATCTCCTGGAAAGAAGAAGAGAAAATACATTTAGAGATTACAAAGGACACTTCTCTTTGTTTTGTTTAATAAATAACAGAAAGGTAGAAATGCAACAATAAAATGATTACTAACGTGGGAATTCCAAACATTTAGAAAAGGTTTTATGAAGAAGGAAGTACATTGAACATGTCTGTTTCCCATGAAATCGGCTAATGTAGTTTGTTTAACCCTCCTATTGTCTTCGTTTCCCCCCCCTTACTTTGGTGTTCGCGGACAAATTTGACCGGTCCTGTTTTAACTGCTATTACATTAACACAAAAAC
>NW_011358682.1:0-1861 GCF_000735185.1 Notothenia coriiceps | reverse complement strand
GTAACGTAAGTAGTAGTAGTACGTAGTAGTACGTAAGTACGTAAGTAAGTAAGTAAGTAAGAAGTAGTAGAGAGAGTAGTAGTGTGTGTGTGTGTGTGTGTGTGGTGGTGTGTGTGTGTGTGTGTGTGTGTGTGTGTGTGTGTGTGTGTGTGTGTGTGTGTGTGTGTGTGTGTGTGTGTGTGTGTGTGTGTGTGTGTGTGTGCGCCCAATTGCTTTTACAATAAGTAAACATTGAATGTGTTTAATTGAATAGTAAAAGGGTTAAACGTTAGTGGCAGGTTGTGTGTGAGAGAGAATAAATAAGACAGCTCAATATTTAAAAAAATTGTTATTCTTTCCCCCCGCATATTTCGCAACTTTCCGCATATTTCGCAACTTCCCGCAATTTCACCGCATAAAATCACATAAAACCCCGCATATTTAATCGCATAATCAAGGGTTTTAGCCCGCATAATCAAGGAATTTAGCCCGCATAATCAAGGATCTTTGCCCGCGTTTTTCTGGAGGGTCTAATAAAATAGTTTAAAAAAAAGCGTTAAACTAATCTAGTTACCAATGTTGCTCTCAAAGTGCACCAGATTGATGCTTTTAACTTCAACATTTAAAAAAAAAAATCTTCTAAAAACATTTGCACACATCTTGTGTCCATATATCTCTTTTTTGGTGGTCATGCCACAACCGTGCACGTGCATGCATACGCAGATCATGGTAAGATATCTGGATTAAGAGGTTGCTTTTTCTTTGCACAGCATGAAAGAGAGGCCAAATGAATGGGTTGTGATTTTAGTTTTTTTGAGCAGAGTTCAATCATTTGTACGGCCCTCGAGGATGTTGAAAAAATGTAAATGGCCCTTGAGAGGAAAAAGGTTCATTTCCAACACAATCTATAGCTATCGATCAAAATACCTAGAGCCTCTATCATTTTTTAAATTAATTTTATCTATTTGTGTATTTATTTTATATTCAATGTTTAAGATCTGTGATAAATAAAGTTCCACCTTATCTTATATGTTGTAATGTTGGTCTCTTTAACTGGAATATAGCCCTTAGAAGATCTCCAGGCAAACAAACAAGTACCTGCTAAATTGTGTGAATTCAGATATAAAAGTATAGTATATGGGTGTGTGAAATGGCTTAAGGCTAAATGTTTAACTACATAATTAGTACAGATCTATCTTCTGTGTGTGCAGTGTTCACTATCTATAGTTATTATGTACTCATTGTATTCAGTTATAGGGCTATGTGTAATCTGCCATCTGATTGTGTTTTCTATTCTAGTACATGAAAGGAATGTCACGCCGTATTAGAATACAAATAAAAGCACATTTTATAATTGCACTGCTTACCAAACAAACAGTTGTAAATCAAGTGGATTTTTTATACTGACACTTTAATGTGCGGAGCAGTAATAGAAAGCATCTCAAATATAATTATTTGACCTAAAGCTTCAACCCTTAAAGTGCAGGGTCAATTCTGTTAAAGGAACATTATGACACAAATAACTAAAGTTGGAGTTTTTTACAAAATACAATTTGCCTGGCTGGTAGATGATACATCTACCAAACACTTTGTGTACTATAATTGGTATATATACTAGGGCCGGGACTTTAACGCGTTAATTAAGATTAATTAATTACACAAACATTAACGCGTTAAAACAATTAACGCATTTTAATCGCACTTATTTTTGCCCTGCGGAACGTTTCTCACTGGATGAGTTTCAGGCGTACCGATTATACTGGAGCACCAACTAACGTTCATGACTTCAGACAACAACAAACCACAGTGAACAATAGTCAAACATGAACGAAGAAGCTGATGAGACCGCTTTGGTTGGCCCCGTGGATGGGAAATTTTGTTT
>NW_011358681.1:0-4447 GCF_000735185.1 Notothenia coriiceps | reverse complement strand
GAACAGGTTCTTAGCCGTGATATCTGAGCGTATACCGCGGGAGAATTGTAAGTTACTTTTCAAACGAGCAGTATCCCTCCGTCTAACTTACGCAGCGGTCCAGACATAGACATCAAACGGCAAAACATATTCAGAATGCAGTTCCTTTAGCATTAGGGCAGGGATATCTAGATACTCTCCAAGGTTTGACATAATGAATTGTGCTACTTTTAAAGCAAGCAACGATGTTTTCAAATCTGTAATCAAAGAGGTCCGCAAAAACGCTATCGACCAATCAGATTGCTTGATTTGACTTGTCAGTTTTATAAATATATTTACATTTCTTCCGTTACGAAACAAACTTACAAAGCATAAAATGGAAACATTTAAGATTAACTTGGACCTCCGGGGGGGTCTTACTATGGAGGAGTGGATTGAGCAGTGCCTATCTCCAGAAGGCACCTAAACGATAACATGCAGAGCTGCGTGAAGAGCAGGTAGACCAACTGGAAAAGTACCACCATTCAAAAGCTTTCTGATGTCGACCATCGCTTCGCGTCGGGCCGAACCACGCCCCTTAGCTGTGATATAATGAGCATATACCACGGCCTGTCGTGAGCTATTGCTTAAGTATACATTCAATACACATACATGTGACCATACATACACATCTATACATACATTCAATCGGTGTATAGAAACAGTCGTCTTTGGGATATGTAAATTCTCCACTTTTTCCATATTTCTTCAAATGTGTTTGAGGGGTTTTAAACATTATGAGCGATAAATGTCCACATATTCATGGTTCTTTCTGACTTTCGTTCGTCCACCAGCGAAGCAGAACCAACGCATGTCCAAAGATGGCTTCCTGATGTACCTTCACATGGACGAGGGCTCCATCTTCAACCCGGCACACAAACAGGTGTATCAGGACATGCGTCAGCCCCTCAACCACTACTACATCTCATCGTCACACAACACGTACCTGATGGAAGACCAACTCAAAGGGCCCAGCAGCACAGAAGCCTACATAAAGTAACTTTAACATAACGGATGGAAACAGCTTTACCCCATCTTGGTTTATTTGTACAGAAAATGCAGGTTTTTATGAAGGTGTTCTTCTCCTGCAGAGCGCTGATGAAGAGCTGCCGCTGCGTGGAGCTGGACTGTTGGGACGGGGCTAACGGAGAGCCGGTCATTTACCACGGATACACACTCACATCCAAAGTGCTCTTCAGAGACGTCATCAAAGCCATCAACGACTACGCCTTCAAAGTATGTGTTGCATTCAATTGCCAGACATTTAAAGGGGACATTTTCAGGTTCATACTGCATTAGTAATTAGCACAATGTGTTGGAGTGCTAGCCAATCGAAGCGTGTGTGTTACATAGCGATGTCACAATATTCAAAACGTAAACAAAGGAGTCCAATCGAGGCGAGAGAAACTCCCTCTGCAGGGAACTCGGAGGTGTGTGGCGCAGTGGGTTGTGCGTAGGTGTTGGGATCAGTGGGTCACAGGTTCAAACCCCACTGCAGTCAGCATGTCGTTGTGTCCCTGAGACACTTCACCCCAAAGTGCTCCTGTGGGGATTGTCCACATATTGAGTATGTAGTCCTTTGGATAAAAGCGTCTAACATGTAATGTAACTTTGGATTTTAGCCTTTGCAGACCAATTACATGCACACAAATCACAACTCAGGAAAGGGAAAACTCCACAAAGCATTATAGGGCCTCTTTAAAGTTGGATGCATGACTGAATGATTGTTTCCTTCGTTCCTCCAGACCTCTGACTACCCGGTGATCCTGTCCCTGGAGAACCACTGCAGCGTGGACCAGCAGAAGCTCATGGCCCATCACCTGATCTCCATCCTGGGAGAGGCTCTGCTCACGAAGCCTGTGGGAAACACCACGCTCTCCGACTTCCCCTCACCTGAGGTGTGTTAGCTACTCTGATCTCTATTTGAACATTCACAGCCACTAACAAACAAACACCTACAAATCCTTTCTCTTAAGTTAATGATCCACCTCACTGTCCTGTTTACTCTAACGTGACCATTAGATTTGTCTGGGAATGAAGTGAGCGCCACATGAAAGCAAATCAAAGCCTCTGCTCCTCCGACAAGTGTTGATACACACAATCTAGAGTTTTGCACTTGATTATCTCGCCTGAGCTCAGAGATTAGCTGTTCATTAACCAACAGATTGTCACAAGATTTGAGACTTTGCATTGTGTGAGAGAACACTTTGTTTGAGAAGAGAAGCCGGTGGCAAAGTGGAGTGTGTTTGTATGTGACCAGGGGCAAGCATTATAATCATTTTGGTCGTTTTCTGCTACTAACAAGGTTTATTGTTCGATGCTAATCGCCTTATAAACTTTCCGCTTCATACATAAGCTCTGATAATATGCATGACGTATTTAGTACTAGAAAAGAAAGAAAGAGAGGCGTGAAAATATGAATTTACATTCCCAAGCCATGTGTATTTCTTGCACCCATGGGATGATTTTCATGTGACCTCAAAATATGCTATAATTAAGGATTTCAAAACATTTTTTACTTTGTCATTTACTGCCTAGGGTGCTTAATCAGAAGCAATCAATAACACATGTTGCCCTGGAAAATAAGACACAGCTTCCCAGTATTGTAACTGAAACCCGTTTTCTGTGCAGGGGCTGAAGGGCAAGTTCCTCATTAAGGGAAAGCGATTAAACAAACTGGATGCTGCGCTCAACAACAACAACAGCACCATAGAAGAAGAAACCGTGTCTGAGGAGGACGAGGCTGCAGACTGTAAAGAGAACGGACATAAATCTAAATCAAAGGTGAGAGAAATGTTTTTTACTAACTTGAAGTACATTCAAAAAGGAATATATGTAGCTTATATGGAATTCTTTGTATATTCTTTGTGTACAATTTGTAATTTTGGGCCACGACCAGAGCGTTCGTATTTAAATAAGTACACACACAGATCAAATATATGTTCAAATATATGTATTTTCTGCAACTAAACTGAGACACTTTCTGTCTCTTTATAGAAATCCAAAATCAAACTAGCCAAAGCGCTGTCAGACATCGTGGTCTACTGTAAGAGCGTCCACTTCAGCGGCTTCGAACACGCCAAGGACTGCCAGGTCTTCTACGAGATGTCGTCCTTCAAGGAGAGCAAAGCCTTCAACCTGGCCGAGAGCTCAGGTAAACATCCCACTAACAACCAGAGGTGGGAAGTAGTGGAGTACAAATACTTCGTAACTATACTTAAGTATTTGGTATCAGTACTTTACTCCACTACTTACTTTTCTTATGACTTTTTACTTTTACTTCTTACATGTTGAACTCAAATACCTGTATTTTCTACTTCTCACATGTTGAACTCAAATACCTGTACTTTCTACTTCTTACATGTTGAACTCAAATACCTGTATTTTCTACTTCTCACACTTTGAACACAAATACCTGTACTTTCTACTTCTTACATGTTGAACACAAATACCTGTACTTTCTACTTCTCACACTTTGAACACAAATACCTGTACTTTCTACTTCTTACATGTTGAACCCAAATACCTGTACTTTCTACTTCTCACACTTTGAACACAAATACCTGTACTTTCTACTTCTTACATGTTGAACACAAATACCTGTACTTTCTACTTCTTACATGTTGAACACAAATACCTGTACTTTCTACTTCTCACACTTTGAACACAAATACCTGTACTTTCTACTTCTTACATGTTGAACACAAATACCTGTACTTTCTACTTCTCACACTTTGAACACAAATACCTGTACTTTCTACTTAATACCTGACTTTCTACTTCTCACACTTTGAACACAAATACCTGTACTTTCTACTTCTTACATGTTGAACACAAATACCTGTACTTTCTACTTCTTACATGTTGAACACAAATACCTGTACTTTCTACTTCTTACATGTTGAACCCAAATACCTGTACTTTCTACTTCTTACATGTTGAACTCAAATACCTGTACTTTATACTTCTCACATGTTGAACACAAATACCTGTACTTTCTACTTCTTACATGTTGAACACAAATACCTGTACTTTCTACTTCTCACATGTTGAACACAAATACCTGTACTTTCTACTTCTTACATGTTGAACACAAATACCTGTACTTTCTACTTCTTACATGTTGAACCCAAATACCTGTACTTTCTACTTCTTACATGTTGAACCCAAATACCTGTACTTTCTACTTCTTACATGTTGAACACAAATACCTGTACTTTCTACTTCTACATGTTGAACACAAATACCTGTACTTTATACTTCTCACATGTTGAACACAAATACCTGTACTTTCTACTTCTTACATGTTGAACTCAAATACCTGTACTTTCTACTTCTTACATGTTGAACACAAATACCTGTACTTTCTACTTCTCACACTTTGAACACAAATACCTGTACTTTCTACTTCTTACATTTTGAACACAAA
>NW_011358680.1:0-8350 GCF_000735185.1 Notothenia coriiceps | reverse complement strand
TAAGAAAAAATATTAAACAAAATGCCTCTTGAGGGCATGAAGAGACACAAAGTCCACCTAGCTCCCACTTGATTCCCATGTTACATTTTTTCGGAAATTCTCTTCAGAACAGAGAGAAGTACACTTTAGACAAACTGCTCCCATCTCCACATTTTACACACAAAATCAAAAAAACAAACAGATATCAGTTCATTGGGGTTCCCTGATGCTCACGGTCTGGTAATTTTTTTATAGGAGCCATAGTTTTAGAACAGGTGTGTTATGTTTTGCTTGGAGTTTTTTGTTGTTGTGTTTTACTTGTTGTTTGCTCCTTTTACTGCTCACTACTCTGTCTTTCCGTCTCTGCAGGGCTGGTGTGTGACAGGGGGGCGTGGCTGGTTTACTCCTGGCTGCAGATGAGGCACACCTGTCCTCACTCACATGATCAACCTGCTCTTTAAGAGCCTGGCCCTCACCTCACTTCTCTGCCAGAGAATTACATGCTGTTCCGCGGTCCGGAGTGCCTTTCTGCAGCCTGGAGTCTGTTGTTGTTTCACTTCGCAGTTTGTTTAGGAGTTCTTTTTGAGTTTTTGTCGGGAACGTTTTCCCGCAGCTTCGTTTTTGGACTTACTACGGCCAGCCAGCTCCCTGTAGTCCGTACCTGCCTTGGACTACCTTTGTTTATTAAACACGTTGAAACTTTATTTTTGTCAGTCTCTGCTTTAGAGTCCAAGTAGTATCCAAACTTCACAAGGTGGCCAAATTGTCAGATATAATCCTCAATGCATTCTTAATGGGACTCAGTGCTGCAGTTGGTAAATCGTCATAAGTTGTCTCCATTGTAACCATTGATTTCTGGGTTTACACAAACACAGATTATTATAAACATTCATTCACTACTACTTACATTTAATATATTTATGTAACTCCTTCAGCCGAATTTCAGCTGCAGGAACCATTCAAATATCAAACTATTCAGCCTTTTCAGCACATGATGGGAAACTTTCAACTCTTTCAAAATAAGTTGTACTTTTTAAAATATTCAGCTTTTTAAAAGCTTTTTTTAACATGGAATTCATTGCAATGCATTTGAGCTGTAACAATTTGATTCAAACCATTTCACTTTTCTGCATTTCTCTGCTAAGTTCAGCAACACACTTACTTGGCTAAAACAAAAAAAAGCAGCTACCATTCAGCTAATAACATATTCAGCTTTTTCTGCATTTTCAGCTAAATTCAGCCACAAATGTTCACAGTTTACAGCACTCGCACGCATTTTCTGCAGGAAATGCATTTTCTAGTTCATTGCTGTTCATCCATTTCATATTGTAAGCAAAATAGCATTACAGGGGGAACAAATCTGTTCATTTTAACTAATTTAACTGTAGTGACTTGCACGGTTCCCATATGGTTCATCTAATATTTATAACAGTTGTTGCTGATGATTTTTAGGCCACTGCAACACTGCGTTGATAACACACCAACCTCAACAAGCGCTCCAACGCTGCAGGATCAAGCACACAGCGTTTTATGACCATACGTTTTATTTGACTTCAGCACAAGCTTGAGTTTGGAGCTCTTCATCAGACTGAGGTAAACAATGACCAGCGCCACCACGTATGCTTTGTATCTAAGTGAACAGGGCAGAACCCATTTTTAAGATTTGTTCTCGTCTTGGCTTCAGGTAACACAGTTATGGGTGCATTGACTAAGATACCCCTGTAACACGTCCTACACCTGCGCTAGGTACAATCCCAATCACACACACACACACAGACACGCAGTGAGGCTGACACCCCCCCCCCCCTCTTGTGTCCCCCACAGATCACCATAATGACACAGAGGGAAACCCCCTACTGGCTCTGCTCTTGCTGCTGGGCATCCCGGCTGGGATCTGCTGCTGCTGTCGGAAAAATATTTTTAAGAAGAAAGCCCCCCACGCTACAATGCTGCAGGTACTGCATCTGGAGAAAGTTTGACTCTTTTTTTAAATCTGTTCCTGCAATATGACATTTGACAAGACTGACTGTTATTTAATCTGAGAAAAATTTACAAATGATCAGTTATGGAAATAATTATTAGTCACAGCCCAAAACAGTGGATTGCCTCATCTTTTGTCTCTCTCTCCAGAACTCCCCACATGTAATTCACCCCCCCCCCTGTGGTCCTGTTGGACCTGCTCCCCCATACAACACTCCAGGACAGCCAGGCGTGGTGAGACTCTAAAGAGCTGATGGCTGCTCTTTCTTCAAAAACATGTCTTCATATAGTTGGCTGTGTATTGCACAGTTGCACAGCGTGATGTGTGGTGTTGTGTTTGTGTGTTCACAGGTGTACTACCACGGGCCGGACCCCAGCACGGTACTGACACATCACCACACACTTCATCCATTTACATGATCATTATGAACTTCTCTGGTGTAGTGATTGTGCAATGCTCATTAAAGGCAAGTGTGCTTGTTTCTTGTGTATTAGGGTCCTGCAGTCCATCCTCCCCCCGGACCAGGGCAGTGGAACGGCCCCCCCCCCTCTCCTGTTAGTATCACACTACAAGCGTGCTTACCTAAGTTTCCATGAATGTGATTAGCCCAGCCAAGTGCTCTGACAACACTACACCCACACAGCTCTATGCACAGTCACTTTATTCAATGCTGATTCTTGTTTTAGCTAGTTCTCTGTTATTATAAACTCTCTAGATTCTCTGTGATCCTGCCCCCTCCCTCACTGCTTTCTAATCTAGCTCCTTTTCTTTGGTCTGCAGGGATTCAACCCGGGGTACCCAGGCTACCCCCCCCAGAACCCTTCCTATCCTCCTGCTGGTCCAGCTATGTTTCCCCTTGCCCAGCCTCCACAATGGAACGGTTCACCTCCAGGCCAGTACCCCCCTGGACCTGCAGCCCAAATGGTACCAGTTCTTGTTTGACATCATTCAAACACATTTACTAATGCTATAGCCGAATTACACAAATTGGAAAAGAGTTCACAATGTTGTCAAAAGTAAACAAATCTCCTGCAAATTGAAATGACAAATGTCGGTTCTCTCCACCTGTGTGCAGGGCTATGCTTCAGCTCCAGCCATGTACAGTGCTCCACCTGCAGCCGCCAGTGAGCATGCTCGGGAGGAGGCGAAGACCAGCAGCATGGCAGCCTCCCCCGCCGACCCCCTGCTGACTGCCCCATCACAGGTACACACACACACACACGCACGCACGCGCACACACACAAAGTGCTCCTTCCACTGCTAACCTCTAATTTAAGTTTCAGATAAGATTTGTTGTTGTTCCCCATCACTTATATAGAACCCTTCATGATGGGTTTTTACATTTTTTTCTACAACTGGCAACAAGTATTTCAATACTACTGTGGATCCCATTTTGACACAAAATGCCTTCAATTTTCAATTCAATTCAAATTCATTTAGTGCTGTCATTCTCAAACTCCCCATGTGCATATGTGATGCTCATTACATGGGAAAACATATTGTGCACTATAGAATAAAGTGAAGAGAAGGACTGAACCACTGGGCAGAATAGTTGCAAAAAATAAAAACATGTTTGACACCTGCAGAGCATGTGCTGCTGCTGTGATAACAGCATCACCCATGTTTTAGATTTATCTTCTGGAGGGACCTTCCAAAAAAGCTGTCTTCAGGGCAGGAAGAAGCTTCTTCAGTCTTTGTAACAAAGAGCAGCGTCTGGTGGCCTAGCGGTTGACACCTCTTCACCTCATTGCATGTCTATGTATAATCTCACATTTTCAATAAAAGACAAATATTATGACACATTTCATTTCCACCCTCCAGTCGGAAGCTGCGTCCTCTCCTATGGCTCCTGTGGCCCCCTCCTCCACCAACATCCTACGTTCTGCTGATGACGCCTTCCAGTTCACGATTGAAGGAGACAAAAACTCCACAAGCTTCCTTTAGGGTGCTTCACCTGGAGAACTTTGTTCTTACAGGTGGAAACAATGGAGAGTAGATTATATTCTTTGTCTCCTTGATCCATATTTAATCCCATCTCCCTGAGGAACAAGTGTTTTTAGGCTAAATGAGCAATCATTTTTGGAATAAGACCTACTGACTCTTTTGCAGTCGGAGTCCATTGTTTGGGGATTTAATTTCCAGAGTTGATGAGACAAAGAAAGGATTTTGTTTCTTGACGAGTAAGCATAGGGAATAGAAGTGTATTTTGATAATTTGATGAGTAAATCTAAACAGCAGGGTTCAAGTTGAAAATATGTCTTAGCACATGCTTGTGTTTTTATCTACATTTTATTTATTAATCCTTTTTTCTGTTGTTAATTTGAGAGGAAGCCACCAATCAAGCAAAATACTTGAGAGGAAGTCGAAAGAGTCAGAATCAACAAAAGAAAAGCAAGCAGTCCACAGAGCCAACCATTGGCTGCCAACCATTGGCTGCCAACCCCTCAACAGTAACTCCTCCTAGACTGCCTGATATGAGAAATGCTTCACTGGCAAGGTGTGTTCAGACTAAAGACTAAGAAAAATATTCTTTTTTATTTTACTATGAATTTGGAATGTTTTCAGTCTGTGATTTTGGCAGTCTATGAGAGGATAAGACACTGACTGTAAAGGTGTTTTAATATATCAAACTTATGTAAGTGTCACATTCTGAACACACTTTGGGGTAACATTACTTCTTCAACAGTGAATCACCATCTCAGGTTGGCTTACGTTTCAGTGTCATTTAAGACTCTTTCTTGGTGGCAGATCATCTGCAACCCACATTAAGGTCCTTTGTATGTCAGGAGCATCCACTGTCTGGAGGCAGGTCGGGGTCTCTAGTCAAGCACTACCAGTTGGGTTATGCTTGGGCGGGTCTGATTTCAGAAGTTCACTCAGATACTGACTTAACTGGAAGTACCGTTTTTAAATTGATAAACCAAAATCTACCTCATATTTAGATTCTATGCCTCTTCATATGTCAACAGTTGTGTTTGTATTAGTCAATGCTATGATTGTGTAAAGAAAAATTGGTAATGGGTTTGGTGTAAGTACTGAACTAAAATGTTAGAATGTACCAGAAGAACCACCCTGACTGCCTTTTAGCGTGGCCTCATACCTCCTGACTATTACAGCAAAAAAGCATATCACTCCATCCAGAGCACGTGTCCTAGACTTTATCATCAAACCAAGGTGGAGCTGCATTAAGTTAGACAGTGCAGCGTAATGTTTGTCAGCTGCTGAGTCTGCCATGAAGATTTAAGAATACACGCATTGATTTTTACAGACCAAGTGCCACCACATCAATATGCTTTGCGCTCTGGTGCTTTGTTACTCTTTCATATAAGACCACTAAACAGTAGCTGGACGTTCCCGTCCCTCCTGATATCCAGATGGAGGCTGCAACATTCCTATATATCTAAAATGTTCACCAAAAATACACTGTGGGTGTTTATTCAACTGTAAATAGCATCAATAATGCCTTTCTTAACAGGATTGTAGTCTTTCGTTTTGTCTCTGAAGGTGAGTTAACGGGTATGACCTTAGATTCATGTTGTGTCCTGCATATGGTGGGGAGGCAGCTAGCTCTCTTTAGCCACTACTTCAACTGAACAGCCAACTAAGGTCTGTTTTTTTATTTTTATCTTTGTGTTCTAAATCCTTTTTTTTGTTTCATGTATGGCAACCTCAAAATGAACTGCGGTTGAACATGTTTTTGTTTTTTTGTAAATGTATTCAATGATACTAACAAAGTGTACATGTATTTGATGCTTGGGTATTGTATGGTTGGTTCTTTGGTCTCTCCAGTTCCATCCCCCTATGGATACCATTGAACATTTGGATTCATACCTCTCATTTTATAACAACAAATAAAATATACACACTGTATATGGATGTGCAACTCTGTGTCAATGAAACTACGCATGCATATGAGATTCTGGAGTGTTTAATTTCAAAATCACAATTAAAATGATTGTACAGGAGAAAGTTAGACAGAGAGCTGGAAGATTATGACTTGATATGACACTGATAATAGACCCATTGGGAAATAACTGTATAAAAGAGGATGGGTGAATTGAGAGACACTGTCCTGCTCTGCTGCTCAATCCTATATTCGGAAGGCAGCATTTTCTGTTTGGATTCCACAAGCTGTCACCATCAGTGCTACAACTCTTCACTTTACACATTTCCGGGACTTCATTACATTACATGTCACTTGTTAGACACTTTTATCCAAAGCGACTTACATACATTCAGTACTGTAGACTATCCCCACAGGAGCAACTTAGGTGAAGTGTCCCAGGGACACAACGACATGCTGACTGCAGTGGGACTCGAACTTGCTACCCCCTGATTCGAAGTCCAGCACTCTATCCACTGAGCCACAGCCACCCCAGACTTCATCAGATAACAGCTTTGACATCATCCCATTACACAGTGATTTGCCTGCTACAGGTAGCTGGTTCAGGTGCGGTAGGTAGTCTAGGTTCGAACGTGTGTTTAACTCTTTTAACACTCGACAGAACAAGTGGTTGTGCCACCTCAGTAGTAAGGACCATGCCACAGTGATCGTTAGACATTTAATGAGATGAAGAGTATTAGATATTGAGGATGGATGGGAGGATAAGAATGGATGTGGGGAAAAAATTTGAGTTTAAGCCGGGTGCATAGTTTTATTTTTCCTGGCATTGGCTTTAACTCTTTGAAAACTAAAAACAACACATCACTTTTTAGAATGGATCCTTACATTTCCACAGCTAGTACATTCAGACAACACAGAAACGTACAACATTAAAAAATGATCCACTACAGTTTGTACATGGAGCCAAATTCTACTTGGATACAACATTCATGTCCCATGTCATAGTGTTCCCAAACTAACAGCAGCACTTCCTGTGGTTTCAACCACTTGATGTAGAACCAGTTATTTCTGGTTCCCTATGAGGACTGTCATTCACTTTCAGGTTGTTCAATATTGTTAAACAGTGCAAAAGGGCCGAGCTGTTTGAGGCAAAATCGCTGGCAGTGGATAGGCTGCATAGATTGAGTGTACTGTGAACTGAATACTGAGTGGAAGTGAACAGAGTGCTCGCTCTGACTGGCTTCATTCAGGCAGCTCCTATAAACACATGCATGAGCAAAAAAACATTGATCACCTACAACTGGGGTAAGAAAGAAAGACGGCAACAGAATAATGTTTAGACAGAGCTGGGAGAGACTTTGTTACAAGTAAAAGTCCTGCATTCAAAAAGTAGAAAAGTGTTAGCATCAAAATATAGTTATAGTGTCAAAAGTAAAAGTATTGATTGTGCAGATTGGTCCATTTCGGAATAATATATATGATATGTTTTATAATGATTGATCATGAAAGTGTTCTCAAAGCTGGTAAAGGTGCAGCTAGTTTGAATGACTTTGTATACTGCAGGGTAGCTTGTGAATTTACTCCGGGTGGAACTAAAGTCTGATTTAACACTTGGTTATATTTCACATCATTCATCCACATCTGGAAAGTAACTAAAGGTGTAAAATAAATGTAGTAAAAGTACATCATTTACCTCTGAATTGAGCATTACGTCCTCTCAGGACAGTTATTCTGCCCCATTCATGTTTTCAGGTTGTCAGTCCGTCTGTCCCACTCTGTCGCCGTGTCTCAGGACCGATCTGCACATTTAAAACAAACGTCCACTTGATGAACAGATGAGATAAAACGAATGATTACATTTCAATTCAACCAGTGGTCCTGGTGTTACTTTACACAGAACTTTACCTAATGAAATATATATTTAAAATACATATGTATACACAGTATATGGTGCTATGCAATATTAAATACAGCACAAATCAATTTTATAAATGTTTGTATGCAAGTGTTTATTTTAGGGCCGGGACTCGATTAAAAAAATTAATCTAATTAATTACAGGCTTTGTAATTAATTAATCGCAATTAATCGCATTTTTAATCGCATATAAATATTTGACCTGAGAACAGTGAGAAGCAATTTTTTTCACATGGATTTTAGTATACCATTGAATAATGACTGAATACATAAGCTTAAGCAACAAAACATTGTTTATTTTTTTCAAGGAGGTTCTTAACCAAGACCAACAGAAAAGTGCCATTTTTGCCATAAAGTGTAGCAATAGCATATTTAGGAATATAGTACATTTCAGAGATTCAGGTAGCCTATAGGTAGGTAGACCTTCTGTAAACTATAACACTTTGTTTTTTAAGTAAAACACAATACTTTCAAGTACATTCAGAACATTGGAAACCCTGACTATTAGAAAACATCTCTCTGTTGCTTCAGAGGCCATAACAGACTTTGTTGATTTACCAACAGTTGATTTAAAAAATCTAATCAATTTCAGTCCAACTCTCTCAATAACCTTGGCCAAAACAATAAACAG
>NW_011358679.1:0-1310 GCF_000735185.1 Notothenia coriiceps | reverse complement strand
AAGAAGGAGAGAAAATGAAAGGAATGTGGAAAATATAAAAGAAAGATATAAATAAAAACAACAGCGACGGACAATGCAGATCATATATTTATGGAAAACAGAAACACACACAGTGCATCAATTATTACTGGCTGCTGAGAGACAGTCTGTAGACCGGCAGCCAATCACAGAGCTTCAACGCTGTCAGCCAATCAGAGAGCAGAAATCACAGTAACCAAACACCTCTCCTGTTTCCTTTCCTTCCTCTCCTAGTCCTTCTCCTTGTTCCCTTCCTCATCTTATATATATTTTTTGTCTCCTCTCACGTCACTACAATATAAGTGAAATTATAATTTATGTATTGCCTTATTGCGTCATTGTTTATTATAGAAACTGCAACGTAACGGCAAGATTGTTTAATAATTGAGTCTGTGTGTTTATATTGGTTTCTGTTTTCATTGTTGCATTTTGATTTAAATTTAATACCTTGTGTAATTTTCTTTAGACACAATCCTTTTCACTTCTTTAAAGCATTATGGTTTATTTTTCCTAGTATTTGTTCAAATAATCCAACAAAAAATCCAACAGATAAAATACTTTGTTCATATTTTATATCTAATAAACTGCAATGTAACTCCGGGATCAAGTATTTTATTATTATAACTTGGTCAGGTCTGTTCTTGTCAGATAATAAAGTGGAAACTGATTAATTTCCCTTAAGTAAAAACAAGATGTATTTCTTAATATGCCAAACTCATAACACAACACTAAGCGCCAAATTTAAAAAGTATATTGAGACTTATGCAGAGCTAAACCTGCACAACACTTTTTAATGCACTTCAAATGGTGAAATTCACCCCTTACTGCTTCCCAAATACCCTGTGATATTTGCACGTGTTGAAATAAATACAAAATAGCAATATTGTATATAAAGTATTATCGTTCCTGTTTATTTATTTGTGTATGTAGCCGCCATTCCCCCTGCCTCTAAAGACAGCAGTTGAGAATTAGCCAATATGGATGAACTGGCACATTACCAGTTATATCTATTAAAGTGAAATGTGAATCTAAACTGTATATAAATAAAAATGCCAGAGCAGAAATGTATGTAAATGAGTCTCATTGTAAAAAACGTTTCCCAGAGCAGGTTAACCTGTAGCTGCAACACATTAGTTCATAATGGAGTAAGATTCATTCAAGGTTGTGTGTGTGTGTGTGTGTGTGTGTGTGTGTGTGTGTGCGTGTGTGTGTGTGTGTGGCCTAGCATTACTATACTTGTGGGGACCTAAATCTGTATACACAGTCACGTGTGGGGACAAAATGGAGGTCCC
>NW_011358678.1:0-359 GCF_000735185.1 Notothenia coriiceps | reverse complement strand
GCTCTTCTGACCTTAGCTGGCATGTGGGTATATTAATGCTGCCCATTATGGGCACAAGCAATTTTCACCCATTTATTAATTATAAATTAGTTTTATATTTGAGTGTTTCCTATCCCCTAAACCTCCAGGGATGTACACAGTATACTGGCAACTTCTTATTATGGCAAATACGAAAACGTCTTTTAAAACTACAACTCAGTAAAGACGTGCCATAGATAGAGAACATGTTGCGAAACACAATATCGATAGCAGCGTCCCTAGCAACAAGTAGTTAATAATAATAAAAGACATTAAGAAAAAGGCATTTTAAACAGTCATTAAAAAGCAACACAATCTACCTGCATTGCATTACTCTAAAC
>NW_011358677.1:0-1233 GCF_000735185.1 Notothenia coriiceps | reverse complement strand
TATTGGCAGGAACTGGAACACGCTGTCGTATACGCCGATCCAGAGCATCCCAAACATGCTCAATGGGTGACAAAGTGTGGGCACCCCTGGACTACACCATGTGCTATGTTTGACAAACCCCGTGATTAGTTCTCAAGCTCTGTGATTGGTTGACCTCCAACTGCATTCCATATGAAAAAAAACGTTTCTTAAAAGATAAAATCATACTTTATTCAGCAGTGCTTGCTTTACTCTTTGAAAGTCATCACATGAATGCATTGTAATAAATGGTTCGGCTGCATTAAATATATTACACATCTGTCGTAGTTCTTTATTTTTATTTATCTACAGAGATCGGGCTCAGAATAGACCGGAAACTATTCTTTTACCGTTCAGTTTGAATTTCACAATAAAGTTAGTAGTAATATTTTGTTTTGATATTATTGTTTTTTATTAACTACTAGACCGCTGGGTCATGTTAAGATCATCTTTTCTGTGTTGCTGTGGGTTTTCTCCATCACTTTTGTGTTACAAATATCAAAACAATAACTAAATATATCCGTCGTAAACTAAACCAGAAACAGCAGTATATTTTATTTTGTTAACACTGTAAACTTGACAGCTTTTTAACCCAAACCACCTACTGGTTAAAGCACGTTATTACACGTTTAGAGTAATGCAATGCAGGTAGATTGTGTTGCTTTTTAATGACTGTTTAAAATGCCTTTTTCTTAATGTCTTTTATTATTATTAACTACTTGTTACTTGTTGCTAGGGACGCTGCTATCGATATTATGTTTCGCAACATGTTCTCTATCTATGGCACGTCTCTACTGGGAGTTGTAGTTTTAAAAGACGTTTTCGTATTTCCCATAATAAGAAGTTGCCAGTATACTGTGTACATCCCTGGAGGTTTAGGGGATAGGAAACACTCAAATTTAAAACATATAATTAATAAATGGGTGAAAATTGCTTGTGCCCGTAATGGGCAGCATTAATATATACCCACATGCCAGCTAAGGTCAGAAGAGCTTTATTTAACAGCTGGTCTTATGTTTGTGACCCCTCCTGTTGTTAATTGATGTCATTACATTACATTACATTAAACATTTAAGCCTAAAACATGCACTTGTCAAGGTTCAGAGGCAAATATGGCAGTAGATCATCTTAAGATAAGATATACTTTATTGATCCCAAGTTGGAAACATTTGCGTTACATCAGCATGTGTAACAGTTGTAACTTGTAAATATGCA
>NW_011358676.1:25726-32902 GCF_000735185.1 Notothenia coriiceps | reverse complement strand
TTTGATGGAATCTGTATCCGCTCGTTGTACACCCGTTTTTAAAAGATTTGGGTACTGAGGAAAAGAGAGAGGGTTTTATTTTCTGACGCTGCGTGAGTTCCCCGACACACCGGGGACTCATATTTATGTATAAAAGACATCAAAAAGTGCATTTTGCATGATAGGTCCCCTTTAACTAAAAAAGTAACTATTTTTTTTGTTTAGTTTTTTCTTAGGATGTCGGATATTATTGTTTTATCATTAACATTTAACTTTTCTGCCCCAGATATTGCCCTTTGGTGAATGCTATAGGCAGCTGCTTGGGTGTATATGTTTTCAATGTTGTCATATTCTATATTCTATTGCACATTCTTGCTTTTTATGTCAACATTTTTATTTTTATTTTCTTATTACAATTTTTTCTTATTTTATCTTACATTTTTTTATTCTAAAATGTATCAACTGTAACAAAACAATTTCTTCCTTTGCATTTTGTCTTATTTTTTCTGATTCTGATTACTGATGTAAAAAAAACAAGTGATGAATACGTGTAAATAATAATGTGAGATGCACGTTGTTCCTCCAGCTGGTGCAGGGTTAGAGATGAAGGCAGGTCACTGGGGTTAAGTCCAGACCAGGGTTAGCAGCAGGAGGCCTGATGGGTGAGTATGAGATGTGGTCAGGGGAAGAGACGGGTCTAGGGGCAAACAGAGGGTGTTCTGGGAGGTTTTTTTCCTGTAATGACAGGGTGCTGGGCAGCTGGATCCTGTTTTCCAGTGCGATCGGGGAGCGTAGCGGGCCATGGACAGCTCCGTCTGTGGGCCCTGTGTTCATTAGTGGAGCAGCACTGCAGCACTGGGGGTGATTCACAAGCATATCAAGTTAAAAAGAAATGCCTGGCCACAGAGGGATTTTCCTGCTGGGCCAGAGTGTGTGTTTGTGTGTGTGAGGGGGTGGTGGTGGAAGAGCCAAGTGGGATGGGATCAAGGGGATGGAGTTAAAAAACTTCAATCGAAAAACTTCCCCTCATCCGAGGAAGCGCTTAAAAGTCATCCTCGACCGGACTTTCACAAACATCCCCAGCACTTCTGTTCTCCGCCTGTTCCCTAAAACATGCTGAGACATTTTCAGACGTTTTCACTGAGGTATTTTTTATCTGGCCTGCTCATCTTGTGATTATTTGTAGACCTGGGTCCTGTGCTTGTGTATGTTTGTCAGTGTTTTTCCCCTGACGCTGCACTGCGCCGCCGCTGCTCCAGGCTCCGTGCCAGTCGATCAGGTTTCACTCTGCTTGTGTTTGCTTCTCTGACTGGCTTGGCAGAAACCAATAAACACCACACTCCCACCCTTATACCTCCTTCTCCGTCTCACACACAAAAAAAGAAACCATTCTAGCTCTGCCAAAGCACATAAGGCACTATGGAATCATTTGATTTTTCTTTCCTCCAGTGCTTTTTGTTGAAATTCCTTGAATACTTGGGAGTAGGCACTGTGCAACTAAGCAATTAAAGCTCAAACCAGGCGGAGTAAGATTGAGCTGCTCCGTATATACCACCGTAACTGGATCTATTATTCTGCGATGCCACCGAGCCTCAGCGCTCCATTTGTCTTGTGTGAGACCGCAGGGTGACTTTGGGGTGGTCTTTGGTGTTTGAGCCCGGGCCACCTTCCGCTGAATGTTTGAATCTGGACATATCTGGATCGAATTGGCGCCCCCACCTCCTTTTGTTTCATGTGGTTTTTAACTGCATTAAAGGAACATGTGGCTTTTATTGTCTGCTCACAGTTTGACCTCCATCACACTCATTATCAATCCTGATATTGCTTTAATCGCCAAGTACAATAAGTAAAGTGAAATTTGTCCTAATGGTGCAGATGACATAACATATCACTTAATAAACTGACACATTGGGCTAGTTTTAACACAAATATTAGCAGAGCAGTATTTCTGAATGGCTGTAGTATCAGGCTCGGTGTCAGAAAGAGAGAGAGAGAACATTTCCAAGAAAGAAAAGTGTATGTGTTATCAAAGGGGTTTTAATTTGGGGATCTAACTGACAAAGTGTTTCCTTTGAAAAGCCATTTATATGTCCTCACTTCTGCTGAGGACTGCAGCATTATTATTATGCTATTACGAAATTGTTTTTCCATAACTTAGCGCTACACTAATGTTCCGATTTTTCTGAGTTTTGACAGAGTCCATATCTGGAATCAAGAAAAAGAGACACCTAGAACAGCACCCATACATTTTATTATAATAGGTGGGGAAAGCAGCCAGTGACTCAGCAGCTGTTGAAGTAACAGGAATGAGAAGTAATGTGATGTGGCATCCTAGAAAGCTAAGCTAAGTTGAATAAAAACTGAACAGCACAATTGTTCATGCTAAATGTTGAATGTTGTTTCCTTGCTCACGGTTAATATTAATGTGAAAAATAGTGTTTCATCAGCTTTAGAGATTGCAGACTGGACATTAGAGATGTTTCCATTTTGTAAAGACTTTGACGTTTGTGAGGTTACACAACATCAACGTTATTATAGAAAATCCCATTATTGAACTCTGAGCAGCAAGAATTGGGATTCATTAGGATATAATATCTAATGCCCATCTCTTTTCTGCCCATCTCCGCTGCTACTGCACTGAAACTGTACTTTGAACATTTTAAATATATTATTAACATTTTAAATGTATTATTAACCAGCACTTATTAAAACTATTATTTGGTTGTATACCCCGTTTATCTAGGCCCTTTTTGTTTTGTTTTATGTATATACAGTATGTCACACTGTGGGACTGCGGGAAACGGTATCTCGAGATTTCTGGATGTATAACACATGTAGTAATTTTGACAATAAAGCGGACTTTGACTTTGATAATACATATTTAGCTTTTTCCTCAATTGTCTGAATAAGTCCCTCAGATTGTTCTCATTCCCTTTTAGTCACTAAATGGGTCTGGAAAGTCACGAAACAGCAAAACAAGTCAAGAGTTTGGCAGCACTGTCTCCAGTCAGTAGCCATTGAAAACACCCACCCAGGGACCTGAAGCTTGCACAGTTTCCACAAATACATAAAGATTGAAACCTGTTTTGGGAAACTGGCACATTAGCTGCACTGTTACCTCTTCATATCTACGTACACGTAAAGTTAGGAGAATTCAAATATCAGTTTGCCTCCTGCATCAGAGACACAGAGCGGATGTTTGTGTTTCTTTCTATTTAACCATTAAAACTCCTCCTACAAGAAAAACATCTCCATTGTACAGATCATTAATTATAACGCTTTCTTTCTCTGTATCTTTGTTTTCTGTATCATATGGATGAATTTCTAAAGGCTCAGGATGAAATATGTCATGTGGAAAGAGACATGCCCTTATATCTGTTAAGCTGTGAGTGGACTTCTTTTCTTTTTCCTGTGCGAGAGCTTTTTATCTCGCTGTCTATCTACACTGACAATACGCCACCATGCCTCCATGCCTCCATAATGGCATATTTGCCTAAGTCTTCAGTGTTTTGAGAATACACAGGGAAGTTTGCACGTGTGCTCAAGCTCTCCATGTCCTGTATGCAGTATGAGCCTATACGCACACACACGCATGGATGTATGCATTTAGTCTAAATAAAAAAGGTGCCGTACCAGTTGGACCAGTTGCTCTCTCTCGACACAAAGAGCCTGTCATATGAGACAGCATACAGGAACATAGATCTTCCACAGTCTGCTACGCTTGCTTTATTTGACAACATGCACACTATGTTTACCTTACGCATATGCAGTTATGCCTGGCATTTGCATAAGCATCATGCCAGGTTTTCACAACCAACAAACCACAAGACAAAAAAACCTTACTGCGTAGACTAATTCTCTTACAGCGCTTTGATGTCATTAAATGTCAAAATGGACATGAAAAACTGTACTTCCCTGGATAAATAATCCTCTGTGATGTATTTTCTAGGGGTTTATTGAATGGCCACGTTGGCTTGACCTCCTCTCGGAAAGTCATTCAAACCATATCAGCCTTTCCTCTTCTCCCCAAAAAGCCCCATAAATCATGTTCCTGTAAACAGTAGTGACATCCCGCCTGATGTGTACGTCGATATACATTTTGGTGACCACAAGGCCTGAAATCTGAGCCAGCCTGTGTTTGGGAGACCAACTGTAGTGAGACTTGCTCATGTGCTTTGGCTGCTTACTTGTTCCTATGACTGTGTGTGTGTGTGTGTGTGTGTGTGTGTGTGTGTGTGTGTGTGTGTGTGTGTGTGTGTGTGTGTGTGTGTGTGTGCGTGTGTGTGTTGGTCGCTCACAGAGCTATAAGTAAACGTTGTACACAGACGGCATCGAGCTAATTTGTTCTTATTGTTACAAATTATGTTGTCGTACTTAAGCGTGGTAATGCTACCAGTAACAATAACACAGATTCAGACGGAGCCGGGCTGGCGGTGGAGAGTTCCTCAGAGGGAATGGTTTTTGGAGTAAACACACTCCAGGCGGGACATATGGTTTGGGCCTGCGGACAAACCTACAGGGATGGCAGTAAAATAGCATTAACCTGAGTACAAATAACTCTTACTGTATGCTTCACAATAAAACATACCTCAGACTCAGTTGAATTTGACATGTTATTACATTAAAGGTTTATTCCCAACATTTTACCTGTATTCTCAATATGGTATTTTAACTTTATTTTCAAGATTTTAACTTTATTTTTGACATCTCAACTTTCAAATGTACTCTCCGAATGTAACAGATTTGTATTTAATCCATACAGCATAATACTCTTCCTTAAAAATCTAAGTTTGTTGGACATTGTAACATTCCTGTATCATAATAACTTCAACAGGGCAAATGTCTGAATGGACTGATGACAGGTTACATTTAGGCTTTATTATCCAGCCAAGCATCTTACACATTATAAATATATTTTCAAAAGTGTACTGTCACGTCTAAATAAAATGGCACAATAAAAAATGTACATCATGGAAAATCTATATAGTTGAAGCTGGCAAATTTAGCCTTTGTGTTTCAGTTTTGAAAGGGGTTAAAGAATTTGATGTTCTGTCGCAAATGCGTGTGTGTGTGTGTGTGTGTGTGTGTGTGTGTGTGTGTGTGTGTGTGTGTGTGTGTGTGTGTGTGTGTGTGTGTGTGTGTGTGTGTGTGTGTGTGTGTGTGTGTGTGTGATGAACACTAACAGAGGCTTGTCATCGGAAGACCTCTCAACACTGGATGACAACTGGCAGCCGGGATCCTGAAACCCAGTAGAAGCGTTGAAAATGTCTCTGATTACATCCCATTATTAATTGTGAGAGCAACAACCGCGGACCAAAGCGTCCATTTTTCTGTGCCGACAACAAACCCAACTCCCGTTATCTCCCTAATCCCATCTCATCCCTTTCCTGTCCCTGTTGGCTCAATATAGCTTGACCCAAAATGGCGAAAAATGATAGAAGAAGGGCGGAAGGAGGGATAAGTGGAGAGTGAATAAGGGGCAGGGGACAGATTTAGAGGCCTGACTGGCGGTGGCCATGAGGGGGTTCCCCATGGATCAGTCTCGGGCCCAGGTGCAGAGTTTTAATGAAGATGGTGGAGTTAGACGGAGGGGAATACACTTTGAATACCCCGTCCCTATGTGAAGTTTCACTCAACACCGTGGCCCTCTTTGACCCCGGATTAGTTTCCTCTTCCAGGTTTAGAGGCAGGATGCTGACCCCCGGCTTCCCCCCTCCTCTGCTACCTGTACACCAAGAGATAGCCTTGTTTCCCTGGGGACAGATATTGCGGTTGCGCATGGACTGAGGCCAGCTTGGAGGTCTCACAGCGGCGAAGGTGTCCATCTGGCCGGGTAGACGGGAAGCTTTGTCCTCTGTCCGGACCCATCCATCCTGCCCTTTGTAATGCAGAATGTTGTTGATGCTACGTTGCATATTGTTTGTCTTTTATTTTTGAATGTACAATTTTCAAGATCAAATGTTTTAGCAAAAACCGTTTGTCTTTATAACATTATACATTCAAAACAATCAGATTATAGCATGATCTTAGATGAATGCATTGTGCACATGCTGCTCCTCTACTGATTGCCACTGCGTTTTATTAAATCAAATAACTATTCATATCTTACACTAAGCACTTTTAGTCTTGTAATTTATACCTGTCTTATTTATTTTTTATTTATTTTCTCTTGGCTTTTTATTGACTGTTTTTGCCGTATATCCTATTGCCGCTAAGGGGCCCTATTCGCTAATTTTCAGGTTCCATATTTGTATGTTTTGCCTCTACTGTGACATGTGTACCTGCTTTAATGTTTAAAAGTGCTTTCGAGAGCCCTGTCCGCTCTCATTGGTTACCTGGCCGGCTCTGTTGTGATTGGTCCACTACTCACAGCCTTTGCAGAGCATTTAAATCAGGGATGTCAAACTCAAGGCCCGGGGACCAAATCCGGCCCGCCACTTCATTTTGTGTGGCCCACAAGAGCTTGCAAAGAATATAATAACTGTATTATAATGTTACGTGCCGATTTACAGGAGAACGTTGCCCATGAACTACGTGTCCCACAATGCATCTCATTTTGTAACATGCGCAATGAAGAGACTTGCAATTATTTTCCCTAGACTTCTGCTTTCAGACGTAGTTAATTATGAAGTTATCCGATAATAATCCAATGCAGAGGAAATATTGTAAAATAATACATTATTTTATATTTATTATGTATATTTATCTATGTATATTTATACAGTCTTAAAGTTACCACCGACCATATTACGTCCAAAACAGTCGTGCATTATTTCTGATAGCAACGTTTCTGATAGGGCTCAGCCCTATCAGAAACGTTGCTATCAGAAATAATGCACGACTGTTTTGGACGTAATATGGTCGGTGTTTACATTAGCATCGCTAACACTCAGAGCTAACCTGTACTGGAGAGCATGTGTGTGAAGAAGCAGGAAGTAAAAAGGAACTCACCTTGTGGTATAACCGGCAAGAGAGAAAGCCTTTGAGCTCCATACTGTTTCAGAGATAATCCATGATAATCCATGATATGGCGTTTCATCACGGCAGTATTTAGTTTAGACAGTAGCTGCCGGGTCCCGCATGAGCTCAGCCCCCTCCTTTTTTATTTGTATCATTTTTTTTTTTTTTTTAAAGCTTTATTCCCTGAATCAGCACTTTAGAAACAGGAAGTGAAATAGAGGGATATGAAGCATGGCT
>NW_011358676.1:0-25701 GCF_000735185.1 Notothenia coriiceps | reverse complement strand
TAACCGGCAAGAGAGAAAGCCTTTGAGCTCCATACTGTTTCAGAGATAATCCTTGATAATCCATGATATGGCGTTTCATCACGGCAGTATTTAGTTTAGACAGTAGCTGCCGGGTCCCGCATGAACGCTTTATACCCCAAATCAGCGCTTTAGAAACAGGAAGTGAAATAGAGGGATATGAGACATGGGTGATCTGTTTGGTATTTTGAGCAAAACACTTCATAGACATGTTTTTTATATATTTTTATATATCTGAGACCTATGCTATTGCCTAAAAATAGCATGATAGGTGCACTTTAAGTTTATGTTCGCAATCCATACTTTTCTTAATAGAAATACATAAATATATAATAAAAAAAATCATAAAAAGTGCTTAATCCCTTTGAAAATGGGTTTTCATTTCATAAAATATAATTGCAACATTTTGTTGGCCTAAAAATGTCAGCTTTTCGTTGCATTTAGCTTCACTGACTCGTTTCAAAGCTTCTTGCAAAAAAAAACAAGATGCCAGAACATCAATCTCCAGGCTTCAAAACTGTGCACCAAAACACATTGGGTGACGTCACAGTGATTACGTCGGGTTTTCATTTACAGTCTATGGCACATACACATACTCCGGAAACTCTTGCTCAGCAGTTTATCGAGTAATCTTCGGTGTCCAGCAATTTAAAAATATTGCTCAGCTGCTCTGAAGGAGATTTTCTTAACGCTTATATTGAGAGTGTATGACTACTGCTTGAATACTATCTCTGCTTTAGCACAACATTAATGATTGTCATCTTTATTTTATGTCTTTGTTTATGCCTTACGTACTATAGTGAAAGCGATAAATCTCCAGCGACAGTCTTGGATCTGTATCAGTGCCAGACACCAGGATAAATATGAACGTGAGGTTGACAGTGTGTGAGGAGCAGGGATTCAGCGGGTTGGCATGAAATTCTCATCTGATATACTCATCAAAGCTGTGTGTGAGTGTTGGCGGAGGGGTGGCATGGGAAACTGTGCATGGACACACACACACACACACACACACACACACACACACACACACACACACACACACACACACACACACACACACACACACAGGGAGGTTTGCACATGTGCACACGCAGCACACACAAAGGCAACACCCATGCCCAGCTGATACCAGCATCAGGGCAGAGTGAAGCCATATCTAATATGCTGGGTGAAAAGTAAACACGCACCGTGGCATCAGGGCTTCCCGCTCACTGAGAAACCATCTGACTCAAAACAAGCCTGGGGCCAGAAGGCTATACGAGTCAAGGGTGGGGTGGGATGAGGCTTGCTGCCCAAAAAACACACATGTTGACATGTGTCATACTGTACACACACAAGACAGGAACAAGAGTCAACTAGATATAATTGCTGTGGTGTTCTGTCAATAGCAATTATGGCAGAGGTACACCAAGATGATTGACAGGGGGAACTAGATATTTGTATGTACAGAACTCTTCCACTTGGAAAGGGTGAACGTTGGTGCTGTTATTATTCATCTAGAGTTAACGAGTTATGTTCATCAGCTTCATTTGGGACAGTGCAAAACGGAATTTCGGTGTCCCTGATTGTAACACACAATCAGAGATATTGATCATAAAGTACCTTGACTTCATGGCCTCTTACTGTGTTCTACCTCATGATGTAGAACAGTGTGTTATACAGTATGCCTCTGTGTCATGTGATCTGCTAGAAAACCCTTCACACAAGTTGTAAACTAGTAGTCTGCCACATCGTGGGTCAAGTCACTTTTATAGCCAACAATAACCATCCGCAAAATAGCTCAAAATCTATTATGTTTCCAACCAATCAATCATATTGTATCAGCCCAATATCACAAATTACACATTTGTCTCAGGGGGTTTTACAGTGTGTGAAGCATATTCGCAGTAACAGGAAAAACTCCTAAAGAAACCCCACAATTAACGGGGGGAAATGGGAGAAACGTCAATGAGAGTGACAGAGGAGGATCCCTCTCCCAGGAGGGACAGACAGGCCATAGATGTTGTGTAAACAGACACAAAATGTTTACAAATTACAACACAGACTTAGTTTTTACATCTGTTACTACATCTGTCTACCCATTGTTCCCTAAGCCCATTGATGCTGATACAGATAAGTAAAACAAACGTTAAAGGGGACAACAATGCAGAAAGCTCAGGAAGAGTAATGCCAGGATTGCAAGTGTCTGCATGGCCACAGTGACATCACACCGTCAGATCAACACTTCGTGGGGGTTTGGTGGGGCAATATCTCAAAAACATTATCTATGTGAACCAGGAGGGGCGGAGGAAGAGGAGGGAACTTCAACTAGTACTCACAATTTCGTTATTCATCACATGCTCATTTCGGTGGAGATTGATGTGTTGACATGTTAGCCCCGTAGCTGTTACGAGATCTATGGCACTTATTTAAACACTTAGAGAATTTGAGGAAAACTACCAAGTGGAGCTTTGATTTGGGACTGTACTGTATTTCCATGGTCAAGAATGAATGTTGAAGCACAATTGATGTAGCAGATTATGTTAAATTTGTCTTACTAAAAACCTTTATATTGGTAAGCAACTTGCAACTACTTGAACTTTTTAAATCTCAGCTAAAAACTCACCTCTTTGCACTGGCTTTTAATACTAGTTGAACATAACATTTTGATATTTGCATGTGTTTTTAAATGTTTCTATCATTATTATATCCAATTGTGTTATTTTACATGTGTTCCCTGTATAGCACTTTGGTCAACTGAGGTTGTTGTAAATGTGCTATATAAATAAATAAAGATTGAGATTAATAATAAGAATAATAATACATTTATTTTGGGGGGCGCCTTTCATAACACCCAAGGACACCTTACAGAGCATAGGGGCAATATAGGGAACAATTAAAACAGTGGATTTAGTGAAGTATCAGCCGGGGTAAGACAAGACAAACAACAAGGAAATGGACTATAGAAGGACACAAAAGGACACAGGGTACAGTTTATAAAGAAAATGCCAGTTTAATAATGGGTTTCATTTATAAAGCACTTCATATTTGACTTCAAATCCCGAAGTGCTACAAGCAGTGAGCATGAACAGTATAAAAACATTACACAACACGGTAGAATTAATAAAAAGCAATAAAAAACAAACAATCAAAATAAATTAAAATAAAAGGGTGGTAATAAATAAAAGGTCTACGGAAAGGCTCTATTGAAAAGATGGGTTTTGAGGCCTTTTTTAAAAGCCTCCACGGTCTGTGGTGCTCTCATGATTAAGATTGAACCACTTCGTGAAAGAATGTGCCTCCAGACTGAAGGCTGCAGAAGGTGCACTTACACACATGGATGTATTAGTTTTGATCTCTTCGTGTGTACCCTATTGGTTAACACCATCATTACATTGGAATTGAATAATGTGTTAAAGTGTTTGCCGAGCACTCATCTCCTTCTGTTTGTTTTTGTGTCAAGAGCAAACACCCCGCTGTTATTTTGACAATGAGCCTGTGTGTGACTGGCGTTTAACAGACTCCCCTGCTGGCTGTGTGTAGACACAATAAAGGAACCATCAAACATGGCAGAGGGGGATCTGACTTCTCCTCCCACACACACGTGCAGTCCTGCGGTCTAAAAAGAAGTTTCACAAATCATGTTAACAAATATCCCGGGCTGGGCATCCTGTGGTTTTCCACTCCTGAGTACAAGGAGTCGTGTGCTTTTGTTGTGGCCACGGAAATTCAACATGATCTCGGAGGATGTTAGGAACATGTGAAAAATATTTGTAGCCATAAAGAAAGGCCAATTGGTATTAATGGTGTGGCACGCAGCGGAGGCCACGGGAAGTGTGTGTTTGAGTCAGTGTGTGTGTGAGGGAGGGGGCGTGTTTGGTCTGGGTCAGGCACACACACTTGTTTCCCAGTAGGATGGATCTGATGGGGGCCACAGGGCAAGGAGCAGACAGATTCATCAGAGTCGTCATCTCGGGGTGTCCGGTATCCCAGAGTGCACTGCTGCAGCTGCCATGATGGGCTCCAGGTGGACGGACAGCTTCACAGATAGGAGGCTCTGCACTGCGTTACCAAAACTACATTTCAAATTGCTCCTTAGATAGTCACTTAACAGCTTGGACGATATGTGCATTTAGGTTTTTATTTTTGCAGATTGTATATGTTTGTTTCTTTCAAATTTGCCATAAGTTAGCTTTAAATAATGTCTCCTTTGCATATTTAAACATTACATTCGAGAACGGAAGTACAATATCTATCCTAATTTAAGTATGGGGAGGTTTCACGGTGATACATATTATTTAAAAACCTTTAGTGTAGAGTTTTGAAATTCGTTTTTTGTAATTCTCTGACACAGAAATCTTCATTTCTATCTATATTCTAAAGGTTTTTACAGAGGGCTTTGTTCACATTTAATGCATATCATTATTTATATAAAAAGTATTTATTTTAGGTGAAAACTGCCTTTATGAAAGTAATCATTAGGTGTGTTTCATGGTGATTGTTATGTTGCCCTATACACCTGTAATGTCTCTGCTGCATGTCACTGTTCTCAATTGAAATCTGCAGATTCACTTTTTGTTTCCATACTGTATGCTTTACGAGAGCATCATGCCTTATACCTGCTGTATGACTAAAGTAGAGTCAAGTAGGACAGTCCCGTGTGTAAAGTTCATATCCTCAGCTACACTATTCTTTCAAAATGTGTTGGCTTCAAGAGAACAACATCTGTAATTCGCAATCTACATTACTTAGGCATCACGTAGTTGTTATCTTATTCTAAAGTATGGAGTTCTGCACGTGCTTAATCATAAAGAATATTAGTGAAAATAAGCGGGGGAAGCTGATGTTTTGAACAGAGTGGACCCAAACCCCAGCTGGGTTGTAAATCCACCAGAGGAGCCTGGGTGTGACCCCTGTGACCCCGTGACAGAAAACACATTGGTCATTTCTAACCAGTTGTATCCACTTTACTCCCTGCTGCTTTTCCTAACAAGGAATATGTAAACCAGAGACAAAATGTCCGCCTTGAGAAATTATAAGGTGATCTGGAAAATATTTGTGTTACAGCGTTTCTAACACTGAGTAAGATGAAATGGTTTCTTATGTAAAACTCTGACATGTTTTGGAAAGGCTCCGTGGTAATTTGTCTCCGCTCACAGTGTTTCTCTATCAGCTGCAGTAATGTATCCATAAATACACAAGCTGCATGTTAGTTTGTCTGCAGTGTGAGAATTTTTCTTAGATCCTTATCGCAGATTTGAGAAATGCTCTTTAGCAGGGCTCGCTCATAGTGGATTTCTGTCCCTCCGCTCCTTCAGTCCGGGATGCCTTGTTAAATCGGGAAATGTATGACAAGTTTGATTTAGGGGTGTTTGGACTGAAACAGCAGAAGCTCCTCTTGGCAATCAATCAAATCAAACTGAAAGCAGTTATTTTTCTAACCTGACGTGCATCGCGGAGGTATGAAGCCAAACCTATAAATATACCCTTCATTTACCTCGGAGACAACTCACACTTACTCGTGCAGGGAGGCGCAAACACGGCTGTTTTTCTTTTGTACAACCATCACTATCAACTGAAGAAAAATAGTTGAATCATTTGGAAATTAGTCGACAAATAAAAATACAAGTTGGACTTTTAAAATTAATATTTTTGTCTGACCCGATGAATATGGCCCTGAAAGTCAGCATTTACTCAAATTGAACTGACATGTGTCATATTATGTGCATGGAGTAAAGATTATGCACAAAACTCCTATCATTTCCAATTATGCTTTTTTTTAACTTAGTTTTTTACTTTGTGTTTGCACATTTAGTTTTACCTGCTTCCCCATACAATAAAGCTCAGTGTACATTTGATCAGGAAGACTTGCATGCTTCATCCATCCACACTTGTTTCCCTCTGTTTCACTCCTCCCAGTCTTCCTTATCAGCTGATAATGGGCGTTCACTCTTTTCGTTGCCACAATCTTCATCAGCCAATCATTCCTTGGCTGTCACACTTTAAATCTTTCTCATCTGTGTTGCTGTCAGCTGTCAGTTCAAGAGAAATGGCCACACCTGCTCAAGTCATAATATCAGTATCTAGGTTTAAACTCATCAGAAGTTCACTGCTCATCACAACTAGATCGAAAACAACTCAGAAAGAAGTCTCTCCTGATTGTCATTATACTCCAAAGTTGTGTGAGTTGGGGAAATATTTTGCAAGACCCATAACTTTGACCCAGTTTACCAGTTCATACTTACCTGTAACACGCACCTGTAGCCTTGGCTGCCGTGCTCTCAGTGTGTTGTCTCCCTGTTCCTGCTTGTTGGCGTCAGCTGATAGAGGTGTTATCAATCTTGTTATGCAGCATGTTGATTATTCTCTCTGATAGCTAAATACACGGGTCTGGGGTAGAGTTCTTCAGAATTGACTTGGCAACTCTACCGTGAAGTCAGACCTCTGACTCTTGGACTTGTTTTGTGAATCCTCCGGGCGAAGCTCCAAATAAACCATCAGTGTTTGACATCAAAGCTCCAGCTCTCCCTGTGTCTCCTTCCTGAGTCGGTGACACCCACTGCATTGCTACACAGAAGTTTCCCCCACAGTATGAACCCCGCTGTTAAGTAAAGATGTCTCGATACTTCGTTTAATGTCCGATGCTTGACCTTGAGTTTCTGCTAATTTTGTCTTTTTCCCTCCTAAACAACGAAGCTGGTAAAGACATGTTTGTATGGATGCCATGGATAGCAAACTAAAAAGATATGCTCCAAAATTAAAACAAATATTTAACTTTTAGAGAAGAGATTTACAAATATACACATATAGCCAACAACACCACTCAATTATGTTAAACTTCTGCTGCTTATCTCACAACTAGAACATACAAAACGAGAAGCAAGACTTTTTTAAATGGGGCATGCATTTTAAAAGCCAACTTCCAAATGACTTTGAAAGACTAAATACTTCTTCACTGCAAGTGGGGCCGAGGCAAACCCAAACAAACTGCTGTTTGCTATCCTAGATCCCAAATGATATCCCATTAATATCAGGAGAGTAGGCCCGTCCACACAGCAGCGTTAAAAAAATCTTGAAAATCTTGGAGCTGGGCGTGTCTGAAAGCTTGGGGATTTTTTGCGAGCAACGCGACCAAGAATCTCCCGCCCCCGACATACAAAGCAATAGCAATGTTAAAACGAAGTAAACCGGATATAAATTCCCCAAACAGGCGAAAACCTACCAGTTTCCCCCACTGTCTCTGCCACCTCCCTCCATGCCTGGTTCCTCCGGTTTGTATCCCGGTAAGTTATTAGCGACTGGTCATAAAGAACCGGGTGATTTGCTACAGCAATAACTAATTTCTCCTCCATTTTCAGGAATATAGAAGCTCTCCCAGCTTACACGCGGTTTGATTGGCTAGCGCTTGTACAGTCAGATTTGCATAAACGGGATTTGATTGGCTGACGCTTGTACAGTCAGATTTGCATAAACGGGATTTGATTGGCTGACGCTTCCACCTCAGCTTCAAAAGTTAAACATTGCTCTTTGAATCCTGAAAATCCTGGAAATCCTGGAAATCTTCGCTTTGCTTCCCCACAATGCAGTTCGGCGAAAAGCGAGGCAAAGTGACGTCACCCCCATTCAAAGTCAATGGGCAGAGAAGCGTTGGAAGATTTTTTTAACGCTGCTGTGTGGACGGGCCGTGAGTCTATAGATCTTCCCTTAGACTGAAAACCCACCTGTTTTTTCTACTGTCAATAAAATATATTAAAAAGAAAGAGAATATTAGAAGCTAAGGATTCTTGCTGTTCTGATGTTGTACCCATATGGTTGATAGCTTTGTATAAAAGGAGTGAGAGCCAAATCTAATGTATTTTAGATTCAAACAGCAGTGATAGTGTTTGTTACAGTATGATTGACAGCTCCACAACTTTGACACATATCAGGAGAAATGATTCTGGCTTAAACCAACAACTGTGACATTTACAGTGCAGAGTCTCGAGGATATCCTGAACGGTGATTTAGCTGGATTAGGGATGGGGCTTTTTTTTTCTCACATAGTTTTTATCACCTCGAAGTAAAAGCATGATTTAAAAACAGTGCTCGCATTGCATGGCACACGGCCAGCAGCAGGCGGTGTGTCACGCTGTGTACAGGATGCTCATCTTCCCACCCTCTCCTAAGCAGGTGCTGAGAGACGGCCTGTAGGTGTAAATGTGATCATTGTACTCTTAAGCCTGTCTGTGCTAATGACGAGGCTTTGGAGGATGACAGCACGTGTAGGAAGGCACTCATCCGGTTCCTATCCACACAGAGGATGATGGGGAAAAAATTTAACAAATGACGTCTTTGTTTTTAATCTGGGTTCGTTCTGTTGCTTGCACTATTCCATTTGAACAGAAACTAAGTACACAATGCAAAGCTGTATTGTGAGTAATAGCTAAATGTTTTGGTTGTCAAGCCCACAGATTTAAAAGTCATTGTAAATTGTGAAATGCATGACAAAAGAAACAACAACATTGCAGAACTGACACCTGATTATTAAGGAGCTTTTAAATTAATGCTTATTTTCGGTTATTACATAAATGAACAGTGGTGTAAAAAATATTCTGATTCTTTACTTGAGTTTCTTATAACACACTGTTATAATACTCAATTTAAAGTAAAAGGACTGCATCGAGAATGGCACCTAAGTGATAGTATTAAATACCCATGGGAAAAGGTACTGGAGTAAAAAGAAACTAAACAAATAAATATGTTTTAGCTAAATAAGAACTATGAAATATTTTTGAACAAAACACTACTTGGCAATATTGCTGCCAAATAATGTTCTGTTAACACACACATGGTTTTAGTTACTTAAATATAATGTTGGATGGTTTAAAATACCAAATAATATATTTTTTAAAGACTTGTGTGTGGAAATCTGAATTGATCAAGCAACTAGTACTTCAAATGTGTACTTTAATACAGTACTTGAGTACATGCTCTTTGATAACTACCAATGCACAGAAGGCAGTTGAGAGGATGGAATTAAGCATCAAAAAAGTGTTGCCCTTTATGCGTAATTTGTAATATTAAAGATAATACAGTACGTAGTTTCTCCTCTGTGAGTCTCCAATGATTCCTGTCACTCTGGGCCTGAAGTTCAAGAAGAATTATGACATTTAGCAAGTCACTAAATATGCCAGTTAAGATAAGCTAAAACTGCTGCTACACTTTCAGAAAGAAAATACTAAGATCCGATCATCACGGAAATTAGAGATTGCAGTAATGTAGCGTTTTGAGGTATTTGTCACTATGACACATATTTTCAGATCTGTGCTCCGCTCCTTGGCAGCTGTGGCGCTCTGATGCCAACAGTTTTACTCAGCAGAGAAAAAACATGCACTGACATGCACTCATGATACAAACACAACTGCACTGCTTATTAAATACCAGCTTGTATGTCTTCTCCTAACAGGCTGGATTTGTAGATCAGCTCATTTGACCCAAAGCAGTGTGTGAGAGCAAAGCCCTGGAAAAGGGGGGAAAACATATGCGTGTGTGTAAGTTTGAGACAGAGTGGGGGGAAAAGCCAGAGAGACTTAACGTGGGATCCTGATCTCTCTGGGACTCGCTCAATCCCAACTGTAATGTAAAACCTATGGGACAATGAGGGGCTCTACAGTGCTGAGCTGGTCAGAGAGTCCACCCAACATGTTGTCAAACCATGAGGAATTTATTACTAATGTTGGTCAGCTGTAGCGTAGGGGGCGGGGGCTTTTTTTCCAGCACGGAAAAACTGAAATCATTAATTATCTACACTACCAGCCTTGATCATTCCCCGAATTTCAGCTGAGTTTATCTCCGAAGCGTGCATTTCCATGCTGACGGAGCCTCTTCAGCTAGCGTGTCCATTTATAAAGCTTGTGGCTTAACAGCGGGGTCATCCTCTGACCTAGCCATTGACAGCCAATGGTGTGAATGATTGGAGGTAGAGAAGGCAGAACAAAGCAGACATGGCAGCAGCATATGTGCTGTCATACAGACTTTGGCCTTTACATTGGCCTTGGGCCTCTTCTCGATGGGAAAAAAAGAGTCTGAAGCACCAAAAAAAACTTTACTCATGAAAAATGCAAGTATGGAAAACTAGCTTTGCTACTACTCCAGTAACAGTCAACTACCACTATTGTGTCTGAACCGTTATACAAAGAACAATGCTAACATGACGTTTAGGCTTTTTTTTTTTTTAAACCTTGCGTTGAGGAAATGCAAGGGGCTGCATTGGTGTGGTTTGTTGTTTCAGCTACTTGTGAAAGAGAATCCAGGAAGTCCTTTGGTAATTCTTTCCATTTGTTTGAAGGTCTTCAGACGCCAAACCGTTGCAAAACCACTTCTAACATAATGAGGACAAATGTGTCAATCCTGGAAAGTTATGACAGTGGCAATCCATTACTGCAAGTATTTTTATTTTATGCAAGTATTTTGTCATAATTCAAAGTTCTTGGTGGTTTTGCAAATTTATATTTTCTGTAAATATTTCTCTGTATTCTTAATGTTTAAAAATATGTAATAATAGTTCTACTTTTGACCGCTTTTCTGATTTGTTTTCTCTTACTGTGTCAATGTATGCGCCAAAGCAAATTCCTTGGATGTCTAAACCTACTTGGCAATGAGCTTGTTATAGCCTTTCATCCATTTACACATAAAAGCACAAGAGGAAATATTGCTGAAATATTGCATCGTATTCATAATCTGAATGTAAGAAGCATCGTAATTACCTTGACCTCGCACTTTTGTTTGAGGACAAGGGTTTTGAAACCTTGAGTTTAACGTTAATGACGTCATCAACTTGGATTTTTTTTTCTTTTTTTTTTTTCTTGGATTTTCTGAAAGGATCGGGTAGAGTGAAAAACAAGACATTTTTAGGTGACCAAAATGACATACACAAAACTGAAACACACTGTATTAGTTCAACAGATTCAACGTATGGCTGGAATTGCGTAGTATAGCCCTTTAACACTGTCAGTAAATCTGGCTCAACTTTTTTATAGGTTGTTGCTAAACCTGGCCTGACATGTTTAGCAACATCTTAATTTAATCCATGCTCAAGTTGGACATTATAGGCTTATGTGAGTTTCAAGGTTATTTGAGGACAGTTTCATTCAGGAGAGAAAGGGAGGGGAAGTGAAACCATCCATCTTTAATGTAAAACTCATACCTACTTAAGAATATTAAATATGCTGCATGATGGGTGATTCAAAAAATTACATTTCTTGTTTTAAATAGTGAGGACGTACAAAACTATTCGTGTCTTCCTGAATCTGGGGGATAACCCTACAGGTTTGATGATAGCTAATGTGAAGACGAATGTCAACCTCACAGTGGTGCTTGATGTAGATTCAGGATTCACAAGTCAGTGAGCTTTATCCTCAGGGGACCATGAAAGTCTAACCAAACAGTGTTATATAGGTTGGTTGTGCATGTAAATGGTCTGCAGAGGCTACACACTCACCCCCTAACGCATCCATTCAACTCCTTTATTTACTTCCAGAACATAGGGACATCCCTTCATACAGGGTATATGCAGGAATCCTGAAGTCAGATGTAATGCCTTTTAAGACCTTTTTTAAGACCCTTTCCATACATTTTAAGACCTCATCGCCACTTGGAGTTTTAACCATTGGCGACACACTTTACCTCACATTGACTATATACAGTATTGATTGTCCTTCCTCCTTATCTTCCAACCATTTGGACGCAAACTTGCATTTCCCCATAACGATGTTGTTTAACAACCGGCGTAAACGGACCTTCGCGTGCTATCAAGCAGTGAGCGTGAGACGTCCTGTTCAGATGACGTCAAATCCAACGGGATGCCATAAATAAACTCCACAGAATCACACTACACACCTACGCAATGATTACATTCAGGCACACTGTAGAATACAACCTCTTTGGACAATTTATATACTTATTGAAAACAAGCTACAAAATGTAATACCTTGGAAAATGCCGTTTAATACTTTTTAATAGCCTTCATTTTCGCTAAATTTATTTAACAACTTGTAATACTTTTAAAGACCCCGCGGACACCCTGTCATAACACTGGCTTCTATTGGCTAGCGCTCCAACCATAGACTGTACTGTGCTCCAACACATTGTACATGATAGGCTAATGGGCGGGACATCGCTTAACGGTTGACCAATCAAAACAGAGCCGGCCAGCTAACCAATCAGAGCAGACTGGGCTCTGGTTTCAGACAGAGGGTGAAAAGAGGTGCTGCAGCACAGACAGTATGAGAGAAATAAAGAGCTTTTTGAACATTAAAGCTTGGAGACATGTCCCAGTAGAGACACTACATACTGATATGAACCTGAAATGAGGATAAAAGGGACCTTTTGAAGGACAGCAGGGTGGACAGCGGCCATTCTTGTTTCTACTGCAGATTTTCTACATCTTATAACACATTTACAATATGCATAAGTCAGCTGATTCTCTTTGAACTTAATTCCTAAAATAACAAGAATAGTTCTTAAAAGATTTGCCATTATGATTCAAGCAAGCAAGTTAGATGTTGGCTGCTCTCCAAAAGCCATGTGTCACAGATCAGAGACAGCAGATGGTATGATGGCTCGGCTCCTTGTTAATGTTGGCAGGAAACCACAGAGCGCTTCACTGGAACCCATCCCGCCCCACCCCCCATGTTCTTCCTCGGCATCATAAACAATATATCTCGAAAACAAAATCATAAATCAAACGAAGCCTCAAACAGGAAACAAGTTAAAACATTGTGGGAAGAAGAGTTTTGTCTCTGGGTGCGGGGGAAAGTGATCACCGTGAGGGCAGATACGAACCCTTATGTTGTGTTCGGGTCTCCCGTGACCCGTTTCAAGTTCAAACTATATAATAACTACACTAGTTTTTTTTTACAGAACAAGGCTTCATGATATCCTCCACTACAACACTACAAACATGATTTTGACAATTGTAGCCAAGTCTGAAGGTCTCAAACAAAAAGTGTATAATTTGGTGTTCGGGTCTGGGGAGATCCAGCAGCATTGTTGTGGGTGACTCTGGGTCAAATTTGGCCCAATCAAGATTCTCCTTTGACTTTAGACACCCCTCCCCCACCCCCTTCATCCACTGTAGCAATAATTTAAAACTTTTTTTGGGGAGATTGTATTCTAATATGAGTCTATTATAGTCAGATAACGTAATAATCCACTGTGAATTGAATCACATGTTTTACTTAAATATGAATGCATAATAAGTTAGTTATGATGTAGTTAAAACAATATTGGATGATTGTCATTATTTGAGTGTTTTGGACTGAGATAAATCATGGGTCAACATTTACCCGCGGACACCATGAACGGTAACAGCGTTCGAACACAACACAAGGGTTAAGCAAGTTTACATGTACCTTTTTCTTGTTCCTACCTAAGGACTGCAGATGGAAATTAAGTATAAACTCAAATCTGGCATAATTAATCTCTTCTCATTTCTGAGATTAATGTATTTGTATGCATGGTCCTTGTTGAAATAAATACATAATAATAATAATAACATGTGTGTTTATATCTTCATTTGTTATCTTTGAACATTTCCATAATAATCTCTGTACAATCAATGTAAGCTTGACAAATGAGTCTGGAGCTCACACTGCCATTGCATAACCATCTCTGCCTAGATTCATATGATAGCCGCGTAATGGAAACGCAAGAAGCAGCAGCATTACGATCGACTGACAGACACATGTACAGCCTTTCCCCTTACTTGACGTCTCTGGCGTGGATTGAGACAAGACAAATGCCGCGCGTAAATAACCATTGTGCTTCAGGCCGACACATTCCAGATCACACGACAAATAGCCATTACCTGCCCTGTTATCAATCACAGGTACAGTACACTGTCACATTGCTTCTTTCATGCATTCCCAATGACAGTCATAACTTTGACCTGACAAACCCAGTCAGCTTGAGCAACTTCCCCAATCCATCACAGCTGCCAGAGGCATAGCACTTCTTTGTTCAGATTAATTACACCCTTACTGGTTGGAGCTGTCAGTCACCCAAACAGGTGATATACACACTCTATCAAGAGGTTGTGAATGAGCATGAATGAGTGTGCGTGTCATGAGTCAGCCGCCAAATATTCAAATTAACATCGTGAGACAGAGAGCGAGAGCTAGAGATAGAAACAAAACAAGGAAACCATTTGGCTGCCCTCAGGAAAGCAGAAGAAGTGCTACCAGTGTCAGAGGATCAGAGCCGCAGCATTAGAGTGACGAGTGAATGCAATTTCCCCTGAGAGAGATTGAATCATAATGATGTCAGAGCCTTTTTGTACACATAATATGTTTAAATAAACCTGCAGGGGACCTCATGGGATCTGCAGCATGCAGCAGAGTTACAGTAATGTGTTTAAACTGGCAGAACACATCGGAGTACGACTTTCTCTGAGAAACATTTCAAAGCTCATAAACTAAACATTTCTCCACGTACGCCTGCCTCGCAGATCATGTTGGATTGTTCCAAATTGGACACATTAGCACAATAAACATCAATTCTCTGTGTGTTAGCAGATCAAGTGGTAGCAATGCAGAACATGCATGGTGCTTTGGTGTGAGTGTGCACACAATGACTGAATGTTTCTGTGTGTGTATCCATAGGTTACTTCTTTGTGTGTGAGCGTGCATGTGTGGGTGCTCGTGGCCAACATACTTGATTGTGCAGCAGTTTGCAAATTTAATGTAGGAATCATAGCTCTTGTTTACACGTTTCGTTTGGTTGTTTTATATTTTAGAGACTTTCACATTAAAGAAATGTTTTTCTGATTGGCAGAAAAGGTACATTTGGACTGTTCCAAAAACTGCTTCTTGAGCTAAATGCCGACGCGTAATGACAATGATGTCTGGAAGGTAAGATATGTTTTGATGTTTACCATCTTAATTTAAAGGTGACCTATCATGCAAAATGCACTTTTGTACGTCTTTTCTACATGAATATGTGTCCCCGGTGTTCCAGGGAACTCACCAAGTGTCAGAAAACACAACCCTCTCTATTTTCCTCCATANCACAGACACACACACACACACACACACACACACACACACACACACACACACACACACACACACACACACACACAGACAACCACACACACACACACACACACACACACACACACACACACACACACACAGATATATATATACTGTATATATATTATACAGTATATATATATATATATTTAGACATTAAAGACTCCCTGATAGTTTCTATCTTAATATTGGTCATGTGAAAATGAAATGGCACAGCAGGGAGGAAGCTTTTTGTGCAAAACATGAATGTGGCAGCTGAGAAATGCCATCCAAAAACTACGTTCTTCCTGTGGCTGCAATTATAATTGTTATTTGATTAAACGATAAACATGTAATACATTTGCCCCCTTGCTGACTCAATTTGGTCCTCTGTAAGATGGAGTTTTTTAAGAAAATTAATAAATAAGCCATCTGAATGAAAATGAAAGGTGACATTGGCAGGGAACCATGTGAAAAAGGTGTGAAAGGGTAAAGCCCAACGTAACATAAAGTGACAAGTTAATTTTACAACAAAGAAAGAATAATTATTTCAAATTAATTGTAGCTTTGGCTTTTAAACAACATTACCAGCTGACCTTTACTCTATCTGTTTGTACTTTCTTTATCATTTCTTTGTTTGCAGACTCAATTTATTCCACACCTTTAATAACTGGATTAACCCTTATGTTGTGTTCGGGTCTCCCATGACCCGTCTCAAGTTAAAATGATATAACAACTACGCTCTAGTTCTTTTTATCGGAACAAGGCTTCATGATATCCTCCACAACAGCTATATAAACACTACAAAACTGATTTTGACAATTTCAGCCAAGTCTGAAGGTCTCTAAAAAAAAAGTGTATAATTTGGTGTTCGGGTCTGGGGAGACCCAGCAGAATTGTTTTGGGTGACTTGGGGTCAAATTTGGCCCAATCAAGATTCACCTTTGACTTTAGACTCCCCTACCCTCATCATCCACTGTAACAATCATTTTTCGCAACATACACCTGGTCTCCCCTCCCTCTGCCTTTCTCAAAGAATATGTACACTAACACTTGAACCTGAACACACACATGCACGTGTTCACTATGTGATGTAATGTGTTTTGGGGCCATCAAATAAAATTACAACAGGATTGTACGGTTAGTTAAGATGTAGCTCAAACAATATTGGATGATACTCATTATTTTTGTGTGTTTTGGACTGAAATAAATCTTTGGTCAAAATTGACACGCGAACACCATGAACAGTAACAGCTCTCGAACACAACACAAGGGTTAAAAACAACTTCCAGATATGCCCTGCCTCCACAAAGAGTCATATTCCACTGCTGTTACAAAGATGCAAATAATGAATTATGTGAAAATATTTCGCTTGTGTTATTGACCTTTTTGTTTTTCCTGGATCTCAGCTATCAGCATTAGTGCGCTACTGAAAACAAACCCCACTGACATTTTAGTAACAAACTTCCTAAAGGTTGAGGTAGAAAGCCCCAAAATGACATAATGAATAACGCCTGACTTCCTCTGCTTGGCTGTGGTAGTAGCAGGAAAGAAAGCAGATAACATAGAACTTCTGCTTTGCATATTCTGAGCGCTTTGATCTCAGCTGCTTTGAGACTTATGGTAAGTTCATTTATCCTTTATATTTGACTCGGAGATCTGAAACGCCAGCATAGGCTACAGTAATTATTACGAACATTAATTTCCTATATATCTTAGTATATATTTTCTCTTTGATGAAATTCTCATATGAATAATAACCATAAAGGCATTGTACCCTTTTTCTTCTTACACATGCACAGAGCCATTCAGTGAATCCTCATAGCAGCCTGTTCCATAAAGACGGATTTGCTTGTTCTATGTTCTCTTCACCGACATGCTGCCATGATTTCAATTTCCTCCTGTGACTTAAAGGTGACCTATCGTGCAAAATGCACTTTTGTACATATTTTATACATGAATATGTGTCCCCGGTGTTCCAGGGAACTCACCAAGTGTCAGAAAACACAACCCTCTCTATTTTCCTCCATACCCAAATCTCTTAAAAAGGGGCTGCAACGGATCTGATACAGACTGATCCAGATTTGAACACTTCTGTGACGTCACAGAAGTGGCGCTACGGCTATTGGGCCAACTCCACCAATCAGGAGGAGACAGCCACGGACATTGACGTTGGAAAGCGCTGGAGACGCTGTAGTACATATGCCAGGCCTGTAGATGGTGCTGTTCTCACAGAATCAGCCCATGCAAAGACAGTGTTAAATTGAGCGAAATGAGGAATGGCTAAAAGGCATGATCTGTTTGGTATTTTGAAAAATAAAAAGTATAAATATGTTTTATATAGGTATGGTCCTACACTATATTATTCAAATATAGCATGATAGGTCCACTTTAAGTTGTTAGCATGAAAAATGTTCCAATTAGCACCAAACACAAAGACGGCTACAGTTTAGGATTGATAGGGATGACATTAGTTCGACAACCTTCGCCAATAGTCAAAGTATTTCACTCAGAACCAGAGGTGTTGAAATGCAGAATCGGGCCACTTTGGGAGAATCAGCTAGACTTAGCAACAATCAGGATATCAGAATCTTAAAAGGCCAAAGATAGGCCGAAAGCGTGGATCACAATATCCTCTGGAGAATTTATTGACGCCAACAATGTCTGGCTTCACCTTTAAGTCTGTCTTAAGATAGCCTGGCGCCTAAAGTATATCAACACGGTTTGGGCTTGGTGTAATTGTTTCTTTGGCTCATTCTGGATGAAAGGATGGCTAATAAAAAAAGACTGTAATGCAGGTGATGGTGGAGATAATCCACAGTCCTCCTTTTGTGCAGAAATACATTTCACATTTGATCGAAGCTACTTCTTTTAGTCATTGCCATTCTGAGTTAAACAAATAAAGAAAATATCATCAAGTAACAATTTTTTTAGTGTGCAATAATTACGATAAGCAGACCCTGTTTTATTGTTCAGATACTGTACCTATTGCTTTAAATCAGTCATGGACAAACGCAAACCTCTTCTTTAAAGTTAATGTCATGATTCATATTAAAGTCCCATACCCTTCAACTTTTACAGGAACGACCTGTGACTAAGATTCAAAGCATACATAAATCTCATGGCCCAGGATTCAGTCTGTGTCCGAAAGCATGAACCAGAACGGTTTGCTGAAGCAGAGAAAAGTCATGTTTGTCTCCTGCTCTGAATTTGAGCTCCCACTAAGTGTGTCTGTCTGACGACTTACTGCAGTGTAACGTGATCAAGGAATCAGTAACTCTAACTCTACACTAATGCTGAAGAGCTCTGCGTGAATCCATAACACACCTTCCACGTGAATCAACAAGTCCTCACAAGGGTAATTGCACCTGCTAAGTGTGCATCTGTACTTGAGGTGTGCACGTTTCACCATATACTTCACATGCAGAATGCCCAGTCTGTTTGTGCGTGGTTTTGTTTCTACAGCCGATCCAATCCCCCTAATCCTTCAGTCAGTTATTCACAACATCGGAAGTTGCTCAAACTAGAAATTCCACTTGTAAACACAATAGCCTATTATACAGTGCAAATCAGTAGCTTGCACCAGATGCATCTGATTCTCTGAGTGTATAACTTTCCACTACACCCTCCACCATACAAGCATTCCTAAAATAGCCATATTCTTATGCCAATGCGCTTCCGTTTGAATGTTTCATTGCCTTCAAATCTACAAGCGAGGCTTCAATGAGGCAGCTGCTTAGGGGAATGGGACATGAACACCTCTGTCCAAGGACAATGTGTCTCAGTTGGCCATTGCACATAACCACAGTGGCCTCCAAAGGCTAAATGTAGACCACCATGATGCGGCCCGAGAGAGTTTCCAGTGTTAAAACATGTCTAGGAGAAACTGAGACACTTGAGTCAGTGTGCTCAGGTTGAGTCGAGGGCTAGCAGGTTGTCTCCATGCTCACAGTACAATCATGCCTCCTGATCCTTATCTGAGCAGCCGTGATGCAGACCTGCTCTAAGAAGCTTTACTGTGCTCCGCTCCACAAGCAAAAGCTTTTTAAACATCGACTTCTTTGTGGAGGGGTAAAGCTCTGAAGCTCAAAGAAGCAGCACTGGCTCGGTGTTTCATTACATTGTGTTTCTTCAATGGCCTAGCACTTGAAAACAACTTTCCAGCTGAGCAGACCTAGCATTAACAAGTCGTTCATCTTTGATGAGCTCCATATGCAAAAAAGAACAGGAGAGGCAAAAAAAAGAGCCTGTGATCAGAGAAATAAAATCATATGTATATTCTGTCACGCCTCACATCCTGTGGAGCACTGCAAAATGTGGTGTGCTTGAAGGAAAACAAATAGCATGTCCCGGTAGAAGGCTGTGTTTGTTTCTGCTGCTTGCATTGGGATCGAATAAGCAAATGAGAGCCTTGGAAATGAACGTGCAGCTAAAAACTGCTTAGGATGATTTATTTCTTCTATGGTTGATTGCAGGAGTACTTTGTCTTATCTTCAGGAAGTCTTCCAGCCTGCTGCAGGGACATGTCAGGAGCCAAGATCTCTCACAAGCCGAGTTTCTCCCTGCAGCTATGTTCTTAACCTTGGGTGGTCACTTTAGTTTTTCTTATGCCTTTTTTTTTCCACCCCCAATGTTTCACTGCAACACGGCGACAATTAGCAGATTTTTTTTTGTATCTCAGTTTGGCAAGCCATGTTGTGTCTTCATCTCAATGAAGAACCACAGCCTCTTTTTCCCACACACACACTCATGGCATACTGTATCTGCAACACGAAGCCTCCCGTCGGCCAACCCCTCTAGATTTTCAGTCGACAGTCAAGTTCTGGGTCAGTCGAGCTAGAGGTAGCGCACATCCGTCTTGCTTTTGACACACGTCACAAATGAAAAACGAGACAAACGAGATTTCCACATAAAGGCTTGGAGGGATCATCTTCAATTTCAGAAGCAGCTTGAAGCAGCACAGAGACACACATGCATACATTTTGCCCACACAAGAAAAAACACATTTTGAAAAAATTACATTTGCTGTATTTTCCACGGTTTTCCCCAGCACCTTTTCTGTGTCAGATCACATTATTTCTTCCCACCACCATTTAACTAAACTGTATAAAGTACATACTTTGCAGTGTGCATGTGCCAGCCAGTGTCAGCGTTACAACAGCTCTGCTCAGTTAAGCCCAGCGTTGTTAAAAGAACATCAGCTCCCTGCAGGGAACTTTATGCTTTAGTACTATGAGCAATTGAAAGGGGAACCGGGGATAGAGTCATCAGGACTGTGGGATGACCCTGGGTTCATGGCGTGCCCCCCTGCTGCTCATCCTTTCATCAAACAGCCCAGTTGTTGGTTTAGCTCAGAGCCTTCTCAGCAGGCCTTGGCACAGAGGAGGGCCCTTGGCCAAAGAGGATTTGGTCAGAGGAGGAGGGAAGTCTGCTCACGCTCAGCAGAAGCTTTTCCAGCATCAAGCACCACCTACTCTCAATCATGCGTAACCCCCAAATCCTCCCTGCAAAACCGGCCGGGCCAGACCAAGCCGCGCTAGTCTAAATATATCCTGAAGATAACACAGAGACACAAAGCAGCAACCCCTCGATAATACTCCATCACACCTTTTTAAACGCTCCAACAAAGTTAGCAACATCAATCATGTTTCCTTAGAGACGTCCTGGATGTTATTAAAGCATTTATCTTTTAGTGGTGCAGTGGCACATCACAGGAGAGGAGATAATGACACGCTTTATTGAAATGGAGACGAATGCACCCACTCCTCACCATGGGTGGTCTAGTCAGGAGCGTTGCATGGAGAAGAGCCCCACAGGCAATTAGCATGCAAGCCAGACTGAACATCTCTGGTTTATGCATTACACACAGCTGGGCTCAAGACATCGCTCACATACAAGATACTACAGAGTCTGACATGTTTTTAAGTAAAAGAAACAGCAGGTTTGTTAGTGACAATGCTGTCTTCATGTAAGTGTAAGAGCGGTGATGACAAATGTAAAATCTTACTTTACGTTTACTGCAGCAAGTCTTAATCTTAATCTTAATCATGTGTCGGTCCCAACAGTTAAGCATTTGGAAACACAGACCAACAATTTCGTTTTTCACTTTAATAAAGCACAAGGATATTCAAAAGAAATTCAAACATATTCTACTGTAGTAGTTTTGTGAAGTTCTGAGACAGCTGCGTTTCAAACGTAATGCTAACATCATGCTAACTATGACAATGCTGACATGCTGATGTTAAAAAGGTTTAACTACCTACCATATTCACATTTTTTATCTAGCATGTTAGCCCGTTAGCATGCTTACATTTTTCGCAATTCATGCTTTTCAAAGGCAGTACTTGGGATTTAAAGTTGACTCTGACATGTAAAACCTGTTGAGTGGCACATTGAAACACGAGCTTAGGTTTGAGAACAATAACAAGAAATAAGACCAACCCCATTTCATATGCAATTGTATATGAGATTAAACATGTATTAGCACATTTGGTAGTCTTCCAGTGAGTCTTTAGGTTCATGTGACCTTAATTCGGAAACAAGAACCAAATACTTTCCAAATCCAGCGTCTAAATGTTAAGATATTCATGTAGTTAACAATTCCTGGTTATGCATTTATTATGATGGTCCGTCTTGCCACGAAATATATAAAACACAGCCGGTGATAATGACAATACAATCCGAATTAAGATTTCTTATTTGATTGGACAGTTTTCTTACGGGTGTAACTGATCCAGGGTTGGATTTTGTCTTATTTTCCTAAGTGTTCAAAATAATGTTTTTTTACTTAATGTGTCAGGATATCAGAAATGAGTCTCAGTGATAAAATTCAAGTATTACCAGCTGCATGTCTCCATGATAAAACTAACATAAATAGAATCCAAAAAGGGAACTCCCCGTGACGTTCATGTCACTTGACACCTACACAGTTACAGTACAGACGGCACCACAATATCAGAGGAAAATGACCTGAACAACTGCCTGAGAGCATAAATCCCAGGTAGTAGATTTGTGTGTGTGGCCATCCTGCTGGGAGATACCACATCATTCATCAACTCATTAAAGGGCTTATGGGAAGGAAGAAAAATGGATGTTCGGAAATATTCTTTAGAGAGACATCATCATTGGATGATAGCGCCAAGTGGGAGGGACCCTATGAGCAGACACTCATGTTCATTGGCAGACGGCAGCTGATCTCAGGATTGCGCACGGTCAGGTGCAGCAGTCACTCAAAGCTCTGGCTCCCTCTCAGCGAGTTGGCAAGCCGCCTTGAAACACTCACCCAAAGCCACAAGAGATACCTGCAATTTGTCACCCCTATAAAATAACGTTCTGTGTCTAAATTCTCATTTAAAGGCAGAAGAGTTTGCGCTCCTACGGGAAATGACACTTAACACCAAATCTGTGTTTCTTACGCAGCTTTGAATTATCAAGAAATCCACCCCCCGTCTCTCTGAAGTCGTTCCCTGGAGTTTTTTTTTTTAGCAGTTGGCAGAGACAGAGGAAGGTTTTAAAAGAAGACATGTAATTTTTCCTCGCTGCCAAGCTTTCATACTAGTCAGTGTAAAGACGGGCAGGAAAAGCCCAGAGGCCTTTGCATCAATACTTTGTTTGACGACTGGCTTGGCAGATGGCCAGCTCCTGATTTCTCACACCATGCATGCCACAGCACACCTCAGGATTAGGAGGCAGAGAGACACATGGAAAGACTGACGAATGAATTAAGGTCTTGAAATGTTACTCTGTTTTAATTACAAATGTAGATATTTTTCTCATATAGAGAAATCATCAAAAGTAATGTTCTTTTAAGGGCATAATTTGCACATATTCACAGTGTTTTCTTTATGATTTGAGTTATAGAAAAAGCCCATCACGTTACCTTACACTGGGATTACTTTTTAAATATATTGAACTTTTGAATTTTTTACAGGTTTGTAGATTAAGCATACAAGTAAAGAGTGGAAGAAAAACTGAATCTATCATTTACTGTAGTTGTAGTTAAGTTAAGGCTTGATTTAAGTGGGAAACCATAGCAGGTTTTACTTAACTTACTTTGAAGAGTGTGTGTTGATTCTTCATGTTTATTCTACCAACATTTATTTGTTTAAGACTCAGGATTATGAAACAAATTGAAATAGTCACCAAAGACATTGAACCATAAACTGGACATACGTAGACACCATGACGTCTCCCAAGTTTCTGTAAAGCTGTTATCCATACAAAATACAAGTGGGCGATAAGCAATCTAAGCAATCGTGTCACCGAATCACCATCTAGCTACTGGTACATCTAAAAATGGAGATCCTCCGTGTAATTTAGGTGGGCCCTCAGTGCAGATCTCCATCGGGTGTGTCTTCTCCCAAACACAGGAGGGTTGAATCTCACCCAATTGTTCATCAAGGCAACGGTAAGCTTGTGTTTAGCACATGTGAATCAGTCACCTCCCAAACTGATTAAAGAAAGCTAGATGTCTTAAGCGATTTGTGATTCTGTCCAGTTTTACTCAAAGATCGATTCATTTAGATGCGTCATGGGGCCAATGGATTCATCTTTTGCTGTGAGAATCGCAAGGTAAAAAGTGAAAATACTCTATCGATACAATTAGGAAGATTTCCAAAGAAGAAAATATATTTAGAAATCTTTACATTTCAATGTTATTTTATTTATTAGATCAATAACATGCAGAAATGTTGTGACGAGCATCCAGACCAATGGACAACCAGCGGCACAGTAAACGCTCCGAATACTAATATCATGGATTCTTAAGCAGAATATAAAAAATGCACTTAAGAACTTGAGCATGCCAAGCCCACTGTGTGAATCGGTTAGACAAACACATGATTGCATCAGCTGCTGCATCATGCATTGCAATGAATAAAGGCACTTGAGTTCTTACAAAGAAAAGAGGCAGGGCTCTGGTGAAATGTTCCGCAGTCGATATCTGTGTAAATTGATCTTCCCACGGTTGTGCTTGACTTTGGCGTCATTAGCCTCCACTGGTTTAAACAGAGGGGATCAGTTACCGTTCTGACACTGTGAGTGAGGTTCCACGTGTTGTCATTCATATCCATCAATGCTACCTCACACATCTGGCACAAAACACACACTATTCAGCAGTTAGATATGACATACCTCAGCCAATGGATGCTTCCTTAAGGGATCATTGTTATTTATAGCTTATGTTTCTGTTTGAAAATACTGAATGTTCCTTCTATATCAGAGTAGCACATGATAACACAACCCAGTCTCACGGCATTTCGTGTTATAGTCACGACATTTAATCTATTGATTCGTGTTCACCAAAACGATTTTCCCCTTTTTTTCCAGCCTGTCCTCCTACGAAAAACGACCATATATATAGGCCGATTGTTCAAGCCCTCATTACGACCAAGAGACACGTTTTAAAGTGTATGTTGTTTCTTACACGACCACTAGAGGTGCTCTAGTTGTGGTGTAAGAAACAACATGCTTGATTGCAAACGCTCCGGAGGGACGTTTATTCACAAATAACCCTCTCTGGAAAATCCTAAATTATGGAATAGTTTGGCCATTAAAATGCTTTTTGATTCGATTTCTAGCGAGAAGTGTATATTGTACTCTTAGAATCCACGTCCAGTCGATGTGTAGGATGTATAGTTTGATAGATATTACGAAGATGATTTGAGGTCTCGCCAGGAGAACGTGTATATGCGGCAGCTTCCATGTAAAGTTAGCGTCAACCCTCGCGGGGTAAAAACAATTTTCTCGAAGTTTTCATAATAAAACCGGATGTAATCCCCTCACTGACAAATGATTACACAGTGATATCTGCATTACTCATCCACTACAAAAGTTTATTTGTTAATTACACAATATTGATTGGTTTGAATTGTGTACAATGCTTTTGTGTTTTTAACCTTCGATTCGGAGAAACAAATAGTTTTTTTCGGAAACGGACGGCAAAAAAAAGTCCGACATTATACGATTTTAAAATGAAAAACAATAATCGTGGCTTGATATTGAGTAAGAACATGTTTTTATGAACCCCACAGCTTCCGGTCTTCCAAGACCCGACCGGACAAAAAAACGTGGCGCAGGCACGAAACATACTACCAATAGAAATACATTGCTTTTAAAATCGTTCTGTGTGACATGAAAAAAAGGGGAAAATCGTGTTGGTGAACACGAATCAATAAATGAAATGTCGTGACTGTAACACGAAATGCCGTGAGACTGGGTTGTGTATTTTTGCAATTTGTATAAAGTGACATATAAAAGAAAGAAAGAGTGATCAAAACATGGGTCTTGGCAATACGCTTTGGAACGGGACACTATTGTCCACGTCTACTGTTATTAAAGTAGCATCATTCTCCGAGGTCAGAATGTGTTAGAACTTGTATTTTATTATGTATCATGTCATAGGCCTATAAAAGAGGTTCAGAGTGGCTCTTCATTTAGATTTTCTTTTATTGTTCTTTTGTTGTTCAAAACACAGAATAAATAATTGAAACACACTTTAATATAAAGGAACCAATATAACTTAAACAAATTATAAACTAAATGCACTAATCAGGAATTTCCGATTTGCGATGGATCTACTGTAACACACAAACACACACACAAACACACACACACACACACACACACACACACACACACACACACACACACA
>NW_011358675.1:0-8714 GCF_000735185.1 Notothenia coriiceps | reverse complement strand
TAGCCCTCGGAGCACACTCTCCAATCACAGAGCTTGAGGACTATCACAGGGTTTGTCAAGCGAAGCGGAGAGAATACTTACTTCCGCATGTAATATTCTCTAAAGCAAATGAGCTGCTCCGACCCTCGGTCCTCCTGACAGACTCCAACTTGTGTTTATTAATCAAACAAATAAATAAACACAAGAATAATTATGTTTTATTGTTGAGTAAATGGAGAATTGCACAGGGGAAAATAACGTATCTATGCCACAATTTTAGATGCAGATTTTGTTAAACTAATACGTTTGCGCTGTGGACCAACACTATACATTGACGGGGAAGGGGGTAGCAATCAAGATAACACCATTAAACAGTTACACAACATAACAGAAATAATATCGATAGCAGCGTCCCTAGCAACCACCTTGGTAACAATTAAAACGTTGAATGGACACAATTTCCTGAAGTAATCTTCGTAATAACTAGCAAACTAAAGATCATGTACATCCACTGCACACATCATCTGAAATAACAACTCATATTTCTCGCATCAAATGACATCAAAACGCATTTTAATGGCCAAACTAACTTTAAAATAGGCATTTTCCACCGAGAATAAAACGAAGGTCGGCCATGTTTTTTTTTTCTGCAGGGAGACATTTGAAGATCACGTGACATAGACACAGGCCATTGGAATGAATTGTGAAAAAAAACGTAGGGATCCTACAATTTCAGAGGCGTTTCTGTAGAAATACTACGTCCCAAGTTGTGGACCAACGTTATTACATTTTTTGTGAGACTGGGTTGGGCCATCAGGAGACCCAGGACATTTCCCAGTAGCCTGAGCAGTGGCAGAGTGAGACCATAATTCAGACCGTGAGATTGACTCCATCCCAGGCTAACCTGGTTCTTCCTCATGATGCCTTGATAGTGTTCCCGCAACTGCATGGTAGTTATGAAGTGTCTTCTAAAAAAGAACAATTTAAACACCTCATCGTACAGAATTATAGTCGATTTCGAGACTCCCATTTCTCCTCAGCTCATCACCTTCCTGGCATTAAATAAGCATTTTGATGCTCTCTAATCTGGATTCCGGTCACATAAGTGGTAATAATTCGATGAACTTTTTGTGTCAGTTGGTCTTTTCAAATCTCAAAAACAGCCATGAAATGTCGAGTTCCCCAAGGGTCCATTCTTGGTCCACTTTTTTCAGTGTTTACATGTTTCCATCCGCTCATATCTTGAAAATAAAGATCTTACCAAGATTTAGCGGAAACCTAATCCTGGTCAGGTCCTACATTATTCACACCTGCCCAAGACCCTTACCACGGCCCGAGGGGCGGACAGGCCACCAAGGACATTTCCCTGTGGCCTGAGCAGTGGCAGACTGAAACAATAATTCAGGCCGGGATTTTGACTCCATCCCAGGCTAACCTCTTCTTCCTCATGATTTCACCTGCTGCACTTTGAAACCAATCTGAAACTAACCCATAGGATGTCACATAGAGCTGCACTTCTGATAGCTTGTTGATAAAAACATTGTGTGACAGATTGAGCAGGACAAAAAGAGAGATCTTGTCTTTACTCAAATTGTGGCAAAATATGTCAAAGCTGAATTAGCAATATTTCATGTAATTTTAGAACTCGATTGTCAAGATGCTCGGCTTGGGTACAAAGTCCTTCATTGTATCATCTTATTCGGACCCTTTAACCTGCTTGTTAAATGTTTCAATCCAAAACAAATTTAAATAGAAAAAGTGTCTCCCCCAAAAACCTCCATACCAGACGGTTCTGAACCGAACCCTTTTCATGTACTTACTGAATACGTTTTTATTAAGGCTGGTTAAAATGGTGAAGTTCTTTATTGAAAAAATAAAAATACATATATACTGTCCAGGCTTGGATAGTAATGGATTACATTCAACCGGATTACGTGATCAGGATACCATAAAAGGTAACTGTATTCCTTACAGTTACATAAATGAAAAGACAGTAAATTACTGATTCTTGGGATATGGGACAAAACAGGTCTTTCATTGGATAGTCTTCTTGTTGTCTAAAATCAATAAATTAATAATAAAAAAAATACTTAATCTAAAAGACTCTTAACATTTAGCTTTTTTTCTAGTTATTTCATAGGTTCAAATGTGAGCATTTTACACAGAGGTTCATGTAACCTGTCCTCGGCAAGACTACCAAAGAAAAGTGTTTACTGTATAAATGCTACAAATGCATAAATATAGAAATACAATGAAAGTAATGGCTAAATAACATATCACATCATTCTAATCCAATCCATTTGATTTCTATAGCACATTTAAATACAACAGAGTTGAACAAAGTGCTGTACATCAACAACTATATAAAAAACATAGCATAAATACATGAACAACAGTCAGAACATGAAACAAATGTAAAACACGAGACAATGAAACCAGATCAGAAGCCACAGACTGAAAAACTCTCCTACATGACGTAAAAACAATACAAAACACAAGTAAGATAAAAACCCAAATTTAAAAGCACAAGTGTCATACCTGGACTGTAAAAGCCAATGAAAAGAATAATTAAACATTTTTATCAGCCCTGATTAATCAGTAAATGTCCTGTTCAGCTATAACTTTGTAAACCCCTTCTCCACTTCCTGCTCTAACAGTGGGACACTTGGTCTGGTACATTTTCCATTTGATGATATTTTAAACAAACCATCTTGACTTCACTGCAGTCACAGCTTTAACATGTCAACACCGTCAGAGTTATTTCATTTCTCTTGTTTTTATTTGCATTGCATTTCATATTGAGGTAATCCATACATTACTGTAAGTTATCCGGTTATTTTGATACCAGGTGACATCACTCTGTAACTTGTAATTGTAACGAAATACAAAGTAAGAAAGAAAATAACAACAGAGCAGCCTGGCAGGAGCAGTGTGTCCGGCTCAGGTCACCACAGGCCCTCAGCACAGGAGGCGGGGGCGGGGGGGGGTGGATGACCAGCAGCGCTCTGTTTAAGTGAGCATCAATCATGTCTCCGAGGCTGACCCCCCCCCACCTCCCTCTCTCTTCCCTGCAGCGCTGCTATTGGCTGGCAGCAGAGCGACCTGCTCTATCAGTGTCCATTCAGGGACAACAATGAGGCTGAATCTCTAATGACCCCGTCCAGGCTGAAGGGTCTTCCTCCTCCATTCTCACAGCAGCTTTGGACGTGACCAGCAGCCTTCCAGGGGCCAAACACTGGACCAGGGAACCTAAGGGACCGCAATGCTTTGAGAAAAACTGTTCAAATTAAAGCTTTATCACCAAAGAACATCCATCTGATTTTTTTAAGGTTCCAAGGATAGGAACCTCTGATGTCAACACGTTTTGAAAAACCAAAATGAAGCCAAGACTCTTCCTCTCCGCCCTGACAACTTTCTATATTTTGAGTAAGTATAGCTTATATTCTGTTCTCTGGAGCTGTGTGAGGGTGCATGGAGAGAACTTTGCCCAGAGTTGTGTTGTACTTTGAATTTGACATTTGATAGAACTAAAACCTTTGTCACTTAAGTTATTAATAATCCAGTTAATACATTGAAATCCATAATCATCATCATAACAGTAACTTGTTGAGATCAAGCTGTTCTCCATAGAACAGTCAGTTAGATAAACAGGTTGTAACAGCAGTGGTGGATCACCCTTGTGTTTTAGACGACTTGACTTGTTGTCAATTGGAAGAACTCTGCTGTGTCCTCTTTACTACCAAATATGACCCGTCCTGATCCATGACTTCCACTCTTGTGAAATGATTCTAACTGATCTCCTGCACATAAAAGTAAGACATTCAAACTCAAAGAGCTGTAGATCTGATCAAATAGAAGTCAAAAAGACTAAACGTGTCATCACATTATTTACTTGGTGCTTCTTCACTATCAGCCACATCTCCTGGCCTTCCAGGCTGCAGGAAAACCAATTCAACCTGAAATGTCCATGACCAGGGATAGATATACAAAGTGGTACATAAATGAAGCCTATCTATAATCTATGAAGGGGTCTCCTCCAAACAATTCCTTAAAATATTAGGACCTAAATACCTTGGTGATAACATGTCATTATTATTAAGCATCTTTATATCTTGAGGAAAAAATACAAGATTCAAGATGAAGGCCATCGAACACAATACAACACAAGGCATTCGGTCAAATTAGATGCACAAAATACATAAATAGAATACAAATAAACATATGTTATAATAATCAACATTTTTGGGTGACACAAAATATTTTAAACAATTCTGTGTCTAGAATTATTTTATACACCCAGGACTCATTTATTCCAAACATTTATTTAAAAAAAGATAAAACCTAAAGGTCAGGTATCTTGATTTACATCACATTTTGGATCAAGTCTGTAAACTAACCCAAAAGTTGAAGAAAACCTGTTTATTGGAGGAGAATCGGAGCAGCTTAGCATAAGAAAGGAAGCCGTGCAGACGTTGGTGGAGACCCTGTCTTCAGGTCACACCACAGAAAGGGGTTAGAGTCTGTGACCTCTGACCTCTGGGAGGGGGTTTGGCTCTGGATCGTCCTGGTCAGTGGAGCAGTCAGCTGGGGGACCTTTTGTTTCTGTGCCCACCCCCCCAAGACCTCAGTCTCCTAAACTGACCTTCACACCCTCATCTCCATAACACTGCCCTCAGATTGAGACCTTGTTAAAAATATGTGTAGAAGGTAATCCCCCTACAGCTGCCCATGACCGTGTCCTCGACAACCCCCCACCGTCCCCGTCCCCCGCTCCCACTCCTCATTCCGACTCACATGCCGGCAGGAACACCCCCCCGTTTAAAATCCCCAGCGGGGGCACAAAGGGCCTGTGGTGGCCGGCGTGTCACAGAATAGAGTCCAACATCTCAATCTGTGCAGAGTTTAAGCTCCTGCTAACAGGATTTACTCCATCTAAAGGTGCAGTTGTAAAGGCCTTCATGTAATGTTGACTTACTATGTGAGGTGTTCATTTTTTATTTTTTATTTAACTAGATAAAAGCATTGAGATAAAATCTCATTTACAATGCTGACCTGGCCAACAAGGCAGTAACGTTACACATTATTACACATAACACAGACATATCAAATACAGAGAACACAACTAAGTAAACAAAAAGAGGAAAAGCAGTCACTAGATTTTGCATATTTGGGACATTAAGGTGCACTAATTATGACTGCAAGAGCAGCTGGTGGTAAGGACCTCAGACAACTTCAATTTAAAACATGCTATAGGGACAAGTGCCGTCAGTTTGAGGCGTGATTGAAGGTCATTCCAAGACCAAGGACCATAATGAAAAAGACTCCTTTTTCCAGCCTCAGTCCGCACAGCAGGAACCTGGACCCGTATCCAGGCACTGGGTCTGAGGTTGTAAGAGTCACAAACTGGAGCAAATCTGGCACATACAGTTGAAGCTTACCTAAAATGGCTTTATACATTAATAAAAACCAATGCTGCATCCTACGCAAACTAAGTGAGAAGTTGAAAAACAACATTTAAGTCTGTAAAGGAAGCCAAGATAATAAGCACACACTGCTTTAGTGAATTTTAATGCCACGTACCTAAAGTGGTTTTATTTAAGTTTCAGTCGGTGTGGAATCTGTAATGCTTCATACTTGCAGTTTGAACTCTAAAATCCTAGTGTCAGCAATTATATGCAGTGTCACTGAGACAACCTTCCCCTCATCCAGCACCAGTCACTTGTCTGCCCACCACATGGAATAGTCAGCCTGTAACTGAGAGTGGTTTTGATGCTGCTTATTATTTCTCCCATTAGATTACAGTCTCCAGGCCAGCACTACTTCCAGGGTTATCAGGAGCCGCTCTATCCTTGTGTTTTGTAAGGTTCTAATGCCCCTGACACACCTACCCGATTTTGGGAGTCAGAGGCCGTCAGAGGCAGTCGGGCATTCGCGGCGCCCTACTCAGGTTGGTGTGTCCCGCACAGTCGTCTCTTTACGGCACATTTTCACATCTCCCGGAGGCCAAAGAAAGTCGGGACAAAGAAATCACTCTGATTGGCTGTTCAGCTTAGCGAATCAGTGCATGAGAAGCGAAGCGGAAGTGAGGGACCAAAACAAACGATTAAGAATTCACACACAGACAGTTCATCTTTTTCATTTTCATTTCACCCGGACGCAAGAGTTTCTTTTTTATGTTTACATGTTTTCGATCGACGAGAGAGAGTGAAAATGGAACCCAGACGCTATTTGTTGTTTGTTTATATCACGCAGCCTGTTCTTCTTCTCTCGGTGTGTAGTCTGTCTTCCGGTTGTTGGCTCTTTTGAATGATGAATACACACTACCGCTGCCTGCTAGTAAGGACAGTTATTGCCACTCGTCAACTGTCTTTGCGGTGTGTTCGTAGGCGGGCGACGTAGCCGACGCGGGCGGCGTAACTGACGTAAAAGTCGGGACGCCTTCGGTACGCGTTCTTTGGTCTCAGGTTGGTGTGCAGCGGCCTTTAGTGTCCTACCAGGACACTAAGACCTTACAACTTATTCCCCTATAAATGATCCCGCCCCCCCTGTGTGAGTGACACCTCACTGATTAAAACTGCAGGAAAAACCGAAGCCTCCTCTCAATCACATCAGATAGATGCGTATTGATCCACCATTCACAATTCTGCACTGACCATTACTAAATCAATCCCCAAATGCAGATGGGGCCCCCCTATCCCAGGGCCCCATGGGGCCAATATCAGTTTATGCAGGTAACCAGTCATCAATAGGTCAGGAAACTGAAATTGAGAAGTTGCTGTAGGAAGACTGATTTCAAACTGCATTAGCATTATATTATTACAATAATTTACACTGCCACTCTTTATATTGTATGATATAAATCTTGTATGTTTCACCTTTGAGCTAATTACAAAATAAAGTTAAGTTCTGAGAAAACGCTTTGAGTAGGGCTTGGAAGCTAAATGCTAAGGAGCGATAATTAAATGCTTCCCTTCTCATCTCCCTAAGCATGAGATACACTGTAAACATCTGTTACCAAAGGAAAGACAATGCTCTCCCACAATTCTTTGCTGCAGCAACATTTAAAGGATGCACCATGCGGCATCTTAGCATTGCAGTTGCAGTCTCTTCCTGATGAAGTCACCATCACATTTCTCCTTGACCTCACAGTGGTTTACAAACTCCTCAAGGAAAAGACATTGAGAAAAGATGTTGTCTGTAACCGTGTTTATTTCTGCTGTGAAGTTGGGTATTTTAACATGAGGGTCTTTGAGGATTGGCTTTTGGAGCCAACATTAAGTAGCCCCTTAACAAATTGCAGTTTTGACTCTGTTTGTTCAACGGGTATAAAAAAGGTTTTTCAGGAAGAAGGTTTAAAATAAGACCCATAGAGGTTTTTACACCAAAATGTAGGTCATTTAACACTGAAAATATAAAAAAGACTACCCCTACTATTTGGAAACCAATTTTCTCCACAGTAGTTTCGTTGAGTTGTTGAAAAAGTAAATGAAGAGTTCAAGCCGCCCTAATGCCTATGCCTGTAATCTATTTAAAACTGCAATTTGGGACACAGAAATAAGCTAGCAAGATAGCGTTTAGACATTGAACTTGGCATATGAAAAAATGACCAAAAGGCCTGGGTAAGCCCGCTACACCCTAACCCTAACCCTAACCCTAACCCTAACCCTAAGCCACTACAATAGTTTGAGAGTTTCACTCCCATGAGGAGGACAAAGGATAAAGGCCAGATCACAGCTGGCCCTGCCTACATTTTCCCACCTTTTAGTTCAGATCTCCATCTTCACATTCACTGTTGAACTGCATCCTCTTGTAAAACAGATATAATATAGAAACACAGGGGCAAGGGAAAATAGCAAATGGAAATATTACAAGATATATATATTGTTTTCATGTTGTGACTTTAATCTTCTCTGATTTGTTCATATTAAACTCATGAATCAAACATGTTAATGGTATGTCTCAAGATTGAAACCATTAAATATGAAGTCCAACCCAACTTTTAAACCACTAATCTTCCTTAACTTAATATTTCTTATTTCTATTCTTGTCATTCCTAGCTAAAATCTATTTAGCCCTCCAAATGTGCCTTTGAAAGTGAGGGAGAGAGCGGGCAGAGGAAAATAAATGAGCGCAAGGATCTAAGGACTCCCTTCACTTTCTCTGTCTCTTGTCATTGGGGGGTCGGCAGAGATCTGTGAACTTCATTCCAGCTGAACAATAGCAGTGGAGGCTGGGAGAGTCGCTCAGGCTGGACACAGACTGCCATCCCCCCCCCCCCCCCACCCTCATCTGCAAATCCATCCTCCTCACCTCTGACTCATGACCCCTGAGGGGAAGGGGGGTTCCAAACAGGGTGCAAGTGTGGGGGGTTGCTGGTCATCCCCCACACTTAAATAAATCTCATTATGGTACCAGCCATCTATATTGAAAATAGTGCACTCTCAATGCTGTGCTCTTAATCCACCTCATAGAGTCAGCTTGTGGGGACTAGAAAAGGCAACATTTAACTAGCCTGAAGTGCCTCAAGGTTGTTTTCTAACATCCTTCATATATACACTGAACAAAAATATAAATGCAACACTTTTGTTTTTGCTCCCATTTTTCATGAGATGAACTCAAAGATCTAAAACATTTTCTATATACACAAAATAACAATTTCTCTCAAATATTGTTCACAAATCTGAAAGAATCTGTGATAGTGAGCACTTCTCCTTTGCCGAGATAATCCATCCCAC
>NW_011358674.1:0-1896 GCF_000735185.1 Notothenia coriiceps | reverse complement strand
TTCTGTTTCATATGGATGTTGAGAGATGTATCCATAGATCTCTTCATGTTGCTCTCAAAGTGCACCAGATTGATGCTTTTAACTTAAACATTTAAAAACAAATCTTCCCGGGGGAGCATGCCCCCCGGACTCCCCTAGAGGGTGTGAGGTACCCCCCCACTTAAATCGTGTCCACATGGATATGAAACTAAATACATTTGCACACATCTTGTGTCCATATCTTTCTGTTGTGGTGGTCATGCCACACCGTGCACGTGCATGCATGCGCGAGTCATGGTGAGATATCTGGATTAAGAGGTTGCTTTTTCTTTGCACAGCATGAAAGAAAGGCCCAATGAATGGGCTGTGTTTTTTTTGTTTTTTTCAAGCAGAGGTCAATCATTTGTACGGCCCTCGGAGGATGTTGAAAAAATTGAAATTGCCCTTGAGAGGAAAAAGGTTCCCCACCCCTGCTTTAAGACCAATTGACTTGGTTGTGTTAGGGAGTTTCACTATACACATCACTTTTTAATCAAGACAAACACAACAGCCAACATTATTTACATTTATATGGTTTCGGTCTCTTAAATGTGGTCAAATATTGTGGAACAAATGGCTTATAAAAGGGAATTCTTTTTTGTTTCTGTATTTTTTCCTTGCATTGACTATATTTTTTGACAAGTTACATTTGCAGATGTACAGTATATCCACTTAAGATAGTAAAGATCACACATTGCATTCCATTAAATAATTATTCAATTATCACTTAAGGTATTAAGCTATTTCCTGATCATCCCTCATGTGTGAAAGGACTCCAGCAGCTCACTTTTCTTTCAGTCGACCATACGTGTCCAGTGTGTTTCCAGACGCTGTCTCTCATACCTTACAGCCCCTCAACTATGCATAATTGCACAATGTTTATGATCGTGCTGTAAATTCTGGCAAACATGTGAGATATTTTATACTTGTTGATGTTATTGGGTCAATACCAACTGCTGCCCCAGCCCGTTCACCCTGCTGCTGTCTGGCAGGTGAAGTAAATGTTGACCTTACAGAGCAGCTTCTCTCTGCAGTTCTCAACTCCACCTGACCCTTCTCTGCACTCCACCCTAAATAAAGGTGGCTTGATGCTGGAGCTGCAGCGCTGGCTAGTGGATTCTGAAATAGCTACTCTGTGAAAATAAAGAGATAGTAAGTCATTGTTTTTAAATACTCAGTCAAAAATAATAATATAGTAAGTAATATAACATTACATGTAAAGGCCCGGACACAACAATCTGACAACAAAGAACTGACACAGACGGACCCCGAGTACGACTGTTGCGTCGCCTCGCGTCTCTGCGTTTTGGCCGTGTGTCGCACTGGAACATTACATTATTACATTACATGTTACTTGTTAGACGCTTTTATCCAAAGCGATTTACATACTCAATACTGTGGGCAATCCCCACAGGAGCAATTTGGGGTGAAGTGTCTTGCCCAGGGACACAACGACATGCTGACTGCAGTGGGGTTTGAACCTGAGACCATCTGATCCTCAGACTAGGCTCTATCCACACCGCACACCGCAAAGACTTCAGCCTACGGCCAAGAAGCACGTACGAACTGCGCATGCGTGAGTGGCAATAACTCTCCCTACCATTAGGCGGCGGTAGTGTGTATTCCTCATTCAAAAGAGGCAGCAACCGGCCACCAAGAAGAGCCGGTTCTTTCGAGAAGCCCCTCACTGCATTGTGCAGTACCTCCAGATGGGCGGGAGCTCAACATGGGCGGAGACCCTGAGACAGGGCTTATAGGCGCTTTCACACCGCAGTACTTTTCCCACAAAGGTTCATGAGAACTTAGTTCATCAGAACTCTTTAGTTCTGATGAACTAAGTACAGATCGCGTTCACACCGGAATAAATCCCTGGGGGTG
>NW_011358673.1:271202-275099 GCF_000735185.1 Notothenia coriiceps | reverse complement strand
AAAGATGACTTGATGATTGGAAATGACTGGCTTTTTATCTGCACGGGGTTCTTTTTTTTTATCTCACTCCACCCCTTCGGTCTTCTGACATCACATAATTGGGGCGGGCCCTTCTGTCACTTTTATGCATACTAATGTGATGGAAGCGGCATTTTGTTTTAATAGACTTGGGGGCGGGCCCACCTGTCACTTTTTATGCATACTAATGTGATTGAAACATTTTTTATTATACACCATAAGGCGCAACAGTGGGGCTTTTCACACCTGTGAATACACATCACCCCCCTCCTATCGACGGATCTCACACCTACTTGGGATATCACATCTACTTGAGATCTTACACCTCGATCAAAGGGGAGGCGGGACTTAGCTCATTAGCATAAGTAGGGAGAGGTGTGACCTGTCACAGCACCTGTCACTTTTTATGCGTACTAATGAGACGAAAGTGGGATGAATATTACTACTTCTCCTCATCTCCACCGCTCCCATGTTTTTTCTTGTGTTGCCATAACTTATTCTCTCCCCGTTGGTGCGCGGGGCTAATGATAATGCTAATAATGCTAATGCCACAAATACAATGGCGGATTCACAAAACTTTTCAGAGTTTTATGGGGCGTGGTTTGCAATTCGCCCAGCCAATCAGAAATTGGTACTTTTTCGGTACCACCTCTCTAGCAGGCACTAAAAATGGGGGTAAAAGTTCCCGGCACTAAGTACTCTTTTCGGTGTGAACGCAACATAAGGGGTACTAACGGAACTAAACAGGAAAAGTACGGGGAAAAGTACTCCGGTGTGAACGCGTCTCTTGTCTGTATGACATTGTATGGCAAAAGGCACAACAAGCTTTGGATACGGGGGGGCGGAGGTATTTGTGTGTGTGTAATCAGCTCAAAAGTCAGAACATGATGATTGGTTTACTACCGGTAACTGAGTAATGTCATTTAGACAATTATGGGGTGCGTGTACTTTAGACTCCAAATACAAATTGTGTTGGAACTGGGGCTAAATAAAACGGAAGTTAGCATCCAAATGGCTCCCTCCACAAAAGCAATGGGATTGTTCCATTGGATTGTGGAAAGTTGCAGAAAATAAGATGTGTGGCAAACACACATTAATCACATGCGCATCACCACCGCTCAGCTAAAGGCATCTAATGGTCGCCGCAACGTTTAGTAGTCTGATTTAGTCACTTGTTAGCAACCATTGTTTTTAAGACACACATAAGCTCCAGAAATTGAGAAGCCTGACATATTTTATGTGGTAGAAAATCTATTAACCTTTGTTAACCGGAGATCTTAATTAAGGCATCTCACCAAGAACATGTTCAAAAAACAGCTCAATTTGAGACAAGAAGAGGCAGTGGTTAAATGCTCATTCCCAGTTTTAAGTAGTTTTTTTTCCATGCACAACCCTATGCACAATTCCTTTATTTGATCAGATGTAGCATCTGTAGTCCCAGGGTAAAGGCCAGCAGTGATGAGCAGGTGAACGTACAAAAAGCATAGCCATGTTTTAATGTAGATCAGGGATACTCTAAGTGTTTGCCTGGAGGCTACTCAGTAGACCAGGTACTAGCAAACACGCATTATTAAAACAGACCATTGTCAAGGAACCAGGGCATTCTTCCTAAATATTGTCATTCATTTAAACTTTAACCCGTTAAGCCCTGTGCCTGTTTTTTCAGGTCTCAGGCTCGAAAAGGACATTCCCAGAACAAATGACTATCTTCACTTCTAAAAGGGGTAAATTAATCATCTTTGTTCTCAAAGCAATGATAAACCTGTGAGTTGGATGTAAAAAAGTCAGAAACAATATAGATTTTTTTTTATTTTAAAGTAAATTCAGATTGAACACAGTAAAAAAAGTGTAAATTATAGTGTCCGTCCACACTTAATAATTGGATACCTTCACCTTTTAAAATGTATGGAACATTAGGAGTCAATAAACACTAAAAAAATGAATTGCAATAATATAGTTGTACTAATAAAGTGTGGTATTCATATGTTGATTCATGCTTTGATCTGTTTTATTTCAGGGACTGCAGATGAAAATGAGCTAATACCTAAATCTTGCATAATCATGTCTTCTTTCTTTGAGATGAATGTATTTTTATTATGGTCCTGTTTAATGAAGACATAATAATACATTTGTATCTCCTTTGACACACCCCTCACTTATAGCCCAGTTTGACCATCTCCTCACCAGGGTGCAGTAAGGTTCTGTGACTCTGCAGTCTTCACTGCACATCAGCATCACATGAGACGGTTCAGAAAAACGAGAGTGACACTGGTGAAAAGCACCGAGGACATCCATCCATAATGAATGGAGCACAGGCACATCCACACAACCTCCATCAGCATCTCTCTGGAGATAGTTTCAGGCAGTGAGGATGGTGATGTCCATAAAGATTAGGCTGATAACTAGGGCTAATTACTTATCCGTTATTGGGCACATTTCATAAATCGCGTTTCCAAGTACCAATAAAAAATGTCTTCATAATCGATAAGTCATCAGCCAATCAACTGTGAATAGCAAATCAATAATATCAGCAGGGATCAATACGGCCGTTATAGTTACCAAGGTGTCAACAAATGGTCGCTCTATAGTCATCAACAAGAATGGGATGATGTCATACACTCCATGTGTCGTTGTGTGTTTGTGTGACAATTAACAATTATATTGTACAATGTTAAAGCAAAAATGATTGTCTATTGCCGCTTTAAGCTATTTGATTATAGTTTTTTATTTGTTTTATATTTGATACATGGATACAAATTGGCAACCATGAAGAAAATATGTGATCTGATATGAGCTCTTGATAAGCAGGAGGAACATTCCAGAGACTCTTTAAAAAATGGTGGACACATATTGACCTCTAGTGTCTGATTTGTGTTATTACATCCAAATGAGCCGGTGTCGGTAACATATGTGTTCGGGGTACCATATGTGACGTCAATGACGTCACGTATTGTGATTGGTGTTGGAACCGCTGCTACTCATAATGTGTACGGCTTTAAACGGAACAAAGCCTTCCGTTAAGCTGTTTTCACTCTCACTCTTATGGTGATAGGGCACACCAATTTCTCCGCAGGCTCGGCAGTCAAGAATATTATAATTAGCTTCGGCTTGATGTGGAGATGTGATTTGATGTTTTGTTTGTCCCCCAACTCCTCTCCAAAGTTGAGATATGTAATAAAATACTCAGGGGAGTTTCCTGAATTTTCATGCCCAAAGCCAAGCACTAGGCCCTGGGTAAATGAAGAGGCTGATCTGGGGCACTTTTGTCCACTCTCCTGGTGCTAGAAACTCAAGTCAGGCATCCATGGAATCGTCTCAGAGAGTAGATGATCAGTGGGGCCTTATTTTTACTGAAACATGATGTTTCGATGTATATTTCCATTGAAAATGCTAAACGCTAGCCGCAAAGCTAGCATCGCAGCCACAGCTCCGTTTTCGGAGACTTTGCACACGTTTTTGACAAACATTTTCACACGCTAGGAGTATGGGAGTGTAAATAACCCAATTTGTGTTCTGTGAAACGGAAAAGGATTTTACATTGTTTTTGTTACTTTCATTGCAGGGTCTTAAATGTAATTTAGGTTAACTTCCTGTTTGAAGTTGTTGCTATGGAAACAACATGACGGAGAAAAAAGTAATATCTTCTACATATAATAACGGACAAAGTAAAGAATGAAGTGTAGGCTATGTTTAAATGTTCGGAATTTGACCGTGTATGATGGTCCTCTTGAGTTGCCGTACAGCCAATGGCGTACAGCCAATGAAGTACAGCCATTGCTCCGTTTTCATGTTTGTTTTACATGTTTTTCACAAACATTTTCACACACTAGGAGTATAGGAATAATTCAATTCGGTTCGTCATCATCTGTAGATGTGATT
>NW_011358673.1:261351-271168 GCF_000735185.1 Notothenia coriiceps | reverse complement strand
CACCCCTGGGTAAATTACCGTACAGCCAATCACAATGCGTAAAATGCGTGACGTCATTGGTAAGAGACGGCCCCCGAACACATATGGTACTCACACCGGGAACATGTTAGTTTCCGAACAGAAGTTAAGAGACGAGCAGCGAGTGCGGTTGCTCTGGTGAACGCAGCACTATACAAATAAAAGATATTCATGTGGGTATTTTGTCAGTATTTAAGTAACAAACCATTACACTTTTATGCTTGTTAAAGATGAAACAATGATTTGTTGATCTAAACTATTTTATAAATTCAATGTTTCTGTCCTTTTACGTTCCTTACCTCTTCTGTCAGATTCTCAAAGGTCAGAGAATTTATAATAACAATCTTAAATTTCAGCCTTATCATTTTAATATGACTTCTGCTTCATAATGGGCATTTATTTGAAACACAATGACCTTAGAAACACAAACATAGTGATGGTCATATAAATAAATGATGGTTACAATATTAATGTGAAACAAAAAGCATTTAACCTGTTTAGGCTGTTTTCCAGGTCTCAGGCTCGAAAATGACATTCCCAGAACAAACTTCACTTCTAAAAGGGGTAAATTAATAATCTTTTTTCTCAAAGCAATGATAAACCTGTGAGTGGGATGTAGAAAAGTCAGAATCAATATAGATATTTTTATTTTAAAGTAAATTCCAGGGTTCGTACGGGTGCTTGAAATCCTTGAAAATGCTTGAATTTTTACGAGGTGTTTTCATGACTTGAAAAGTGCTTGAATTTTGGGAATGGTGCTTGGATTTGAGATAAAGTGCTTGAAATTGTAAATGCTTTACTTTTACAATAAATTGCTGTCTGACTGAATAGTTCGCTTTTTAGATTAAAAGAAAATAAAGAAGTCGGAGCGAGCTTAGTTGCTTCGCTTCTACATAAAACAGCTCCGCTCCGGCCTTCCCGCGCTATGCGCGCGACCTGCAAGTGTTTTATTTTGTGTGACCTGGGCATTCTAATGAGAGAATGACAGTATGCCAGGAGGTTGCTGTTTTAACGAGCGTTGGCTATCCGAAAAGAAATACAAGCTGTGGCTAAAACAAGGATCAACCCAACGATTCGCCTTCTGCACAGTTTGCCACAAAGAATTTCAATTATTCGCGATGGGACAGTCTGCGCTGACGAGCCATATGAAAGGTAAGCCGTAATAGAGCATTTTGGATTAGGCTAACGTTGCATGTTACGTTTGTTTAAGCTAGTAACGTTAGCGAACTCGATGTGGGATAATTGCTTATGCAGGTGACAATAATAAAAAGGAGTGTACCTATGTCAGTATGTGCGACAGTCGCCATCCTGTGGTTTTCAGAGGATGAAGCACATAAAAGCAATGTATTTCTACTGGTAGTATTTTTCGTGCCAAAACTTGCCCCATCGAAATCAGTCACATTGACCCGAAGACACATTTTGAGTTATACACTGTTGGAAAGAGGATATTCCTAGCTTTCTAACGGAGGAAACATATTTTCGTTTGTATTACTGGTCTGGGGGAAGCTCGCGAGTGTGTGTGTGTGTNGGTTGGTCAGGACAGGACCATTTCAGGACACACGGCGTCTCAACACTTCCATCGAGTCACTCATCCATCCCTGCTGCCTCACATAGGGTTTGTTTTTCTAAAATTGATCATCAGCTCGCTTTTACGGAGGGCCTGACGTTTGAGGTTCCACGGTTGGACGCTGCGGCTTCGAGCATCATAGCATGGAGGGAAGGCCGAGCAGCCCGGTCAACCTTAGACTTGGCCGAGCGTGCAGGTTTATCGCTTCCTGGCCCCACCATTTTTGCCCGCAGCCAACTTGGCAACGATACGTCCTACTGAAGACTCACACTCTTCTCATATATCGCAGGTGAATTGCATCCAACTGCTCAGCACCTCAGGCTTTGACATTGCCCATGTTGTCACGAGCTTGACTGGAACGCACCTGTGAAACTTCAAGCTTCTCCTCAAGCTTTTTCAGGCCCCACCTTCCCCTCTCCATTTGAAGGCCACTGGCTGCGAGAGCCTCTTCTCTGCTGAAGCACATGGATCCAAGAAGTGTGGCACTAGTAGTCTTTCCCAGGGATTCTGCGGTCCTCAGAGGCAGGCTTGAGAAGTTGTCTATGTTCCCTGACGTATCCAGGTAGTATAGTCAGCCTGATGCCGCATTGAGGCGTGGCGCTAAAGAGAATCACAAAGATATCTGTGTCAGCGTGTTCAGACAACAGATTCTTGTACCCAAAGGCAGCAGGCCATGCATGAAGCTAGAGCTGCCACCCTTGTTACAGCTCTCTTTCCTGGTTGCTGTTAAGATTTGTGGGGAGCTCACGCTTACCTCAAACCTGATACACAAATTGGGACATTGCCACTTTGATCAACAATGACAGAAGACACAAATCACAGATAAATCACTTAGAGTATAATTTAACCATCAATTACTTTTAATATGCGGCTTTCAATTTACTTGCCTTTGAGGAGAGAAGTTGATGGGGCTCTCCCTTCCCGATCAGCACTGCTCATTTCTGTTCTTCGGGAGCCTTGAAGCTGCTGTTGACTCACTCCAGTTACTCGCAGCAGGATCTGTGCAGATTTTCCTTTTTTGTTGTCAGTCAATTGTGGATGAAACATTCTTGAAGTCATATGGCTTCCTGGTTGCTGGTCCAGCCAAAAATGATCTTCTCTGAACTCCCGCCGTCTCAACCTTCCTTTACTTTGATAGATCCTGGAGGAACTGGTTCAGTCGAGTAGTCGCATTAAAAGCTGCTTGTTTGGCCGCCATCTGATCACGCACTTGTAGGCATATCTCCCCACAGGTTTCGGGGAATGTTTGGGTCGGAGGACATGGAGCAGAGCCATGCTATCCTTGGATGAACAGGGCATCCTTAGGCGTAGGCAGATCCTTTGGGGTGGTGTCCTCCAGCAATCTTAAGAAAGTCCAATCATAACCACATGACGGACAAAATGTACTCTGCGCCAACGCCAGATGCATGGGTTAGGCTTTCATACAGACACCAAGATTAAATGTATCCAGGACCCCTCTGACCCCACCTCATCAGTGCCGGTAGCTCAGAACGCTTCAGTAGCTCACGAACAACTGCATTGTCATTGATTGCGCTTATGGAATGGCAGCTGAAGTAGTCCACTATTGATTTTTCTGAGGTGCGGAGGCAGTACCAGTGCAGGAGGTTGAAGCCCCCCCTGAGTCCAGGCACGGCCGATTCCAGTTGCTGGTCTGATGCCCTACCTGATAAAAGGAGCCAGATGGCCTACACTTGCACCTCCAGTTGCATACACTGTGTCATTCTCTGCAGGCGTGTGACTTTTTATGAGCCATCCTTTAAACTTTGGCGTCGGCCGCGAACGTGAAAGTGCAAGGGGGTGGGAGTGTTTCTTGGCTGTGTTGCACTTTCAGGGCTACACTGTTGCCGACTTGCCGACTGTCGATGACGGGTTAGCATTGGACCTTGTGCCTCTAAACCCAGTCTTGACCTCCTGGACCATGATCGTCCGCCCAGCACTGTGACAATGTTGCTGCCGTGCCACTGCGGGTGTGGTTTTATTCAAATTGTCCTCACTCACAGTGAATACCAGGTTTTCCCTCTCCTATCACAATTGCGGCGGTGTCCGATTAGGAATGAGACTTTGTCCAGGACCTCTTGCCCAGGGCAGGTTCCAAACTCTAAACCAAATCTGTAGCTTCTCAGAGTGGGCCAAGCCTGTGTAAATATTTTGGGTGAGCGTGCTTGCTCTGACAGTCACACAGAGGGTAGAATGTGGATTTAGTAACTTCCAATTCTCCCTACTGGACACTTGCACGGCACACAGGTCTTGCCAATGTGAGATTACCAGGCACTTCATCTTTTCATTCCGTCTCCATGTCTTCCTTGCCAGGCCATAACCCATGCTGGGGAGAAACCGAACGAGACATTCTGGCTGTGGGTAGGAAATTTCAGGATGTGAGCTCCATTTTGTCAGCTGTTGGGCGCACACTGTAGGTCTTGTTGGACTCTCTGAAAGCCTGCCAGATATTCTGGCGAAGCTAGGGAGAGCAACGTGGTTTGTTACTTTTGTCTGTTGGTTCCGGAGAGGTGTAAGCTCGCGCACACGGCATTCGATACCGGTGATTTTCGAAGCTGTACACCAGGCCAGAAAGAAATGGCATCAGCATTGTCGGTGGTCACCTCTCGTAAACTCGCGATTATGCCTCCTAGATTGTGGATCTTTCTGTAGGCCTGTTTCAGGAGTTTCTGCTGAGCGATAATTTGTTGTTCTCGTACCCATTCAATTTTCAGCTCTTCCACATACAGCAAGGCGCAAGGCAAGATAGCAGTTAGGACCTCATTTTGCTGGACTAAGCATGAGTTCCAATGTTTTCCCAGTACTGAAAACAAATGCCTTTTCATGGGGAGGCTGACATGAAAAGCTTGGTTAGTATCCTTAAGCTCCTGCTTTAAGGAATCTGCCTGCGCTTCGTAGTTTGGCGAATGCTGTGCCCGGAAAGATTTAGAGCACGCCTGATGGTGTTAGCTCGGCAAGCAAGAGGAGGTCTTTGCCCCTTCACTTGGTCTTTCGAAGTTCACAACTAAACAATTTTCTCAGTCCGTGATTCAATTTGGCCTCCCATGCATTTTTCCAGAAGATGGAAGGTTGTGCAAGTAAAGCGCTGATAAAACAGTTGCTGTTGACGTACCCAACACTCTTCCAGGTCCATCAGGGAGCCGTTGTGAGGGATCTGCGTACACAACTGATTGCATACAATGATGGGGATTGATGGAGACGTTAGGTCCCGGAGTTCTCATGCAGCTGTTGATCTATAGCTGTTTCCCTTTAATTTTAGTGAGGGGTGTGAAACGCGACCATGATCAGACATGGATGGCACATGAGTGATGCAGACACTTTGGCGAAGCATTTGTGGGCTGGACTATCTACACTTCGTCTTTCTTTTGGCGCATGGCTGGGCTTACCTACATCACTGTCAGAATAAATGAAATAGAAATCATCATTCAAGTTAATAAGTTCATTAAGTTAGGTCTCTCTGCGTTTGTGGCGCTGGGGCTAATGCTAATGCGATAGTAAATAAAAATGGCGGCATTCACAAAACCTTTTTTGGGAGTTTTACAGGGCGTGCGTTTGCAAGATCCGCCAAAGGCACGGATCAGAAATACAAACCTTTTTCTCCCACGAAAGTCCCTTGCTCTCTAGCACAAGGTTTGGCTAAAAAAGGTTTCTGGATTAACTAATTTTTTAGTTATTTTTTTTTTTTGTGTGTGAACGCAACTTTTCGGAACTATATCGGCAACTATTGTGGGAAAAGTTACTCCAGTGTGGAAAGCGCCTTAAAGACACCCCTGTTATACAATCAGAACCTTTTTGATAATTATAACAGATGTTCTGAGAGCAGCCATCACTGTTCACAGTTTAACTCTGTTAAGCCATGCGCCTATTTTTTCAGGCCCCATGCCTCATGCCCAGACAATGAATGGATTATATCTTCACACAACTTAAAAGGGGTATATGAATAATATTTTTTATCAAAGCAATGATACACCTGTGAGTTGGCTGTATAAGTGTCAGAATCAATATAGATATTGCTGTTTCAGAGTAAATTCAGATTAAACATAGTAAAAAAAAGGCGGGAATTTTCACTACTGCCAGCGCTGTATACTAGCATGCCACAGATACATGTGATCACTTTGGGAATAGTTTTATTGTGATCTTTGACCATCAAAACATGGGTCTAGACACATTATTGGTTCATTTATTTGCAATATTGGCTGAGATAGAGTGGAAAGTGTGAAAACTCAGTTTTTGGTAATGGTGACACATTTGCATAAAAAATACATATGGGACATCCAGACAACATTTTAACATAGCTCATCATTTTCTACATACTTTTTACACTTAGGAAACACTGATTATAAGAATATTTCTGTGTCGGTGCAAAATACATCGTTCTTGGTACAAGACTAAATTGCTATTTTCTTGTAATGGCGGCACTAATTAGTATTATAGCATGCCACAGGCACATGTGATCACTTTAAGAATAGTTTTATTGTGTTCCTTGACCCTCTAAACATGGATCTGGATACCTTATTTGTTCAGTTATCTGTAATAATGGCTGAGATATAGTGAAAGGTATAAAAAGAGTGAAACTCGATTTTTAGGGTAAATAAACACTAATTTGGGAAAAAAATATACGCGGGACAATTTGCCAACTTTTTAACATAGCTAATAGTTTTCTAAACAATTTTTCCAATCTAGAAAAGCTGATTAGAAGTATATTTCAGGGGGGTGGATGATACCCCCTTCTACCCACTAGATTAATGGGTGGTACGATGAAGGGATGTGTGTGAGAATGAAGATATGAAGGGTGGGAGGGAAGAAGCAATGTAAGGGATGAATGGATGAAGTGATAGAGGTTTTTACAAGTTGAATAGGAAGGGATGCGATGGGGATGAAGGGATGAGGGGATAGGGGAGGGACGGATAAAAAGACTTAGGGGGAAAAGGATGAAGGGGTTCCTGGAGGGATGAAGGGATGAAGGAGTCAATAGAATGAGACATCAGAGAAGTAAGCACAAGCTGGTTAGGGATGGGAAGACATGGGTAGAGACAATGAAGGGATGAAACGTTGAGGGAGAAGAGGGATTAAGGACCAATGAATGAAGGGGTCAATGGGTGTAGGAATAAAGGGATGTGGAGGAAGGGATAAAGGGTGGGACACATGAATGGGTTGATAGGTGGAAGGATTGAGGGATGTAGCTAAGGATGGGTGGGGTTGAGGCATGGCCCTGCTCCTGAACCTAAATTAATCAATTAATTACATTTTCATTAGAAGTGTTGTGTTGTGCTGATTCAAATGAATGATTTATCATAAAGGATGTAGTACCATAATTTATCATTTTAAATGTTTGTCCTCCACATGACAAATATATTTTACAAATGAATTCCACAGCACCATAATCTTAGTAAATGTTTGTTTACATTGAACAAATATTAATTCAATCAACTTGTTTGTCAGTGGGGAAAAGTTCCAGGTTCTGGACTCATGCACTCGGTCCATGTTGAGGACTGAAGATCTCGAAGACCAGGGCCAGCTCTTGGCAAATGTCTTTAATCTTAAACTGCTGGAGAACCAAGAGGAGCGTCCAGTCAGCTACATGCTGAAGACCGCCAGCATGTGAGTATCTGAAGCAGAATCCTCAAGCAGTTATGAATGTAAAAAATACACACAGGAAGCCTATATGATAACTGTGCCGTTTGACTATGCTTTTGGCACAAAGAACTAAGGCTTTCGTGATAAAATATGGAAAGCTTAAAGGGTCAATTTCGTGTGGAAAAGTTTACACCTCTGTTGACATATTACAAAAGCCTATACAAAAATCTGAAGAGCTGTAATACATCAATTAGACCCTCCAGAAAAACGCGATTCTGCGATCGCAGAATTTACCGCATAATCAGCAAAATGGCGCAGATTTTTAAAAAGCCGCATATTTATCAAAAGGCCGCATAATCCCCGCATTTTTCCACACAAAGTTGAGAAGAAAAAAAAGTTAACTCGTCTTGACGTGACGTCATCAGCTCGCGCATCACAGAATGTAAACAACACTGTATAGAGCTCATTTACCAACGAACATTTCTACTAGAGACCGGGCAAAAAGTGGGGGGAAACTATTCTGCACCCCGTGCAACTGTGTTGCAGCATAAGAGAAAATCGACGGTGGCGACCCACTTTGATTCATTCAAACATTCGAAAATGCTTTCTGCTGCTGCGGACAAGAAAGCCATTCAACTCCCGTTCACCGAGGATCAACCTCCAAAAACCCTTTCGAGGGCTACAAGAAACGAAGTGAGGTAGCCTACAAGATTGAAGTTGGTCAGTTAACGAACGAGTAAAATGAAAACAGTAATGAGGCGAGAAGTGTGGTGTGACTGTGTGGTGTGTGGTGTGTTTGTGTGTGGGGTGGGGGGTGGTGTGTGTGTGTGAGATTAAAATAGCCCCCATTGCTTTTACAATAAATAAACATTGAATGTGTTTAATTTCAATAGTAAAGGGGCTTAACGTTAGTGGCAGGTTGTGTGTGAGAGAGAATAAATAAGACAGCCCCAATATTTAAAAAAATTGTTCATTCTTTTTCCCCCGCATATTTAGCACATATTTCGCAACTTTCCGGCATATTTGCTAACTTCCCCCGCAATTTCACCGCATAAAATCACATAAAACCCCGCATGTTTAATCGCATAATCAAGGATTTTAGCCCGCATAATCAAGGAATTTAGCCCGCATAATTCAAGGATTTTTGCCCGCGTTTTTCTGGAGGGTCTAATCAATAAGGCAAGGTAGCAATTTGATTTACATTAGCCACCTTTTCAAACACAGGAAATTCAACAGTGAGGTTACAAAAATGAAAGGACATTAAGAGCATTAGGAAAATAGTGCAAGATGGAAACACAATTATAAAATTGGCATTCAAAACAGTCATGAAAAGCTAGTAAAAGATAATAAAATAACATAAAAAATTACATGAACATAAATGCAGTGTTAAGAATGAGTAAACTACCAATGAATACATTATAGAGATAGAGACATTTTAACACAATAGGCGCTTTCACATCGGAGTACTTTTCCCAAAGAACTAAGGACCGATAGTTCTTTGGGATTTTTGGTTTCACACCAAAAATATCTGAAACTAGAAACCTAGTTCATGCAAACCTTTTCACCCCCAGAAGTCCCTGCTAAGAGGTTTACATTCCCTGAGGGAGGAAAAAGGTTCAATTGTCTGATTTGGCTGGGCGATATTGCACACCAACCGCCCCCGAAAAAACTCAGTGTTTGCGAATCCGCCATTTTACTTTGCTCGCATTAGCATATTAGGTCATTATATATTATTAGCAGGTAGAGCTGCCGGGAGTCCAGCAGCTTCTACTGGAAGCCAGTCCTCAACTCCGGGGATTCCGTCCGGGACTTCGGTGTGCCAGGTACGTCCGGAATGTTGTGGTTTTCCTGCCAGTTAAACCCTAAAGCAGAAGAAAGAAGATGTGCGTCATGCGGCTTTCATTTGCGTAATTCCCCTCCTCCTGGATGGACTATCCCAGTTGAAACCAAGATATACTTAGGACAGTTGCGGGACTAATAGAGTTTCATATTGGACTAATACTGGAACTAAGTACTGTCAAAGATCTTGGGTGGAAGGATAAAAAGTACTAATCCTAGTACAAACTAACTTGAATATATTGGATATTTCCATTAATTATCACTTGATCCATTAAATACATAATAAATATTAAATAAAAAAATACCTGATATGTCAATAGTATACAGGTAAGACTAAACTTTTTACTGAAAATTCTAAGAATCAGCTTTAATCGTGACCACCCATCTTGTCTACTCCTCGTTTTACTGTCTTCACGTCAGTTGTATATCGATTAGCACACTATCCCTCTCCAAATTAAATTGTTACATGCTGACTGATAGTACAATATGGATTTTCCACTTTTCATATTTCATATATAGGAAATCAGAGGACCTATATATGTGTGCTTGAAAGATTATGACCTCACTGTTCGTTTTTTAATAATAGTGGTGTGAAAATCTATGTAATTGATTGGGGAGATTGGTAATGGTGTACAGGCCGAGAAAATAACATACCAAAAACAAAAGTATTATAAATGCTTAGCCTTAAGAACTAGGTTTCTCATTGAACTACACCTGTATCACAGGAGTGACAGCTCCGATGGATTGTGTACCTCACATCCTAACCGGCGGGCCACACGCTTTTATGGTCTACTAGTGCCACTCACCAGGTACACATGA
>NW_011358673.1:241276-261306 GCF_000735185.1 Notothenia coriiceps | reverse complement strand
TAAAGTTAGCGTGGTCATTCCAGAATTGAGACAATTTAGACACCAACATTTTTGAAAAATGTAAGCTTTTATTTTCGAATTGTTTTTTAATGTATTTAGGAAAAACAGATAATAAACCATCAAAAAAAGTGATTTGCCCAGCTAGGCATCAAATGTACTATTTTCCAATGAAGAATTACCCCTGTTACTCTAAGTATAGTAACAGGGTTGAAAATCAATGCTAATTTGAGTTTTAACCTCAGGAATTATTGCATGTAATGCTACTTTCAAGGCAAGGACAAACGTTGGATATCTAATGCAAGAAAGATCACTTTGAAATGAATATGCTTTATTCTGATAATATCAGTAACAGGGTTGAGTGGGTCAGAGTGCCGCACTCTTTTAAGACTGAAAAGATTGTAAAAATATGAAAAATAAAAGAGAGGACTTAGTTTTGGTCTACCCACTCGCACATGGCTTGCTGATGTCACTTCTACTGTGTCATTTGATTTACCGTTTTTTCACTTCCTCTGCCAATCTAAAAAGGTTTAGGTAACAGGGTTGAACGCATGTTGAGGGACACACCTTCTGTGCAAAATTACTGTTATTTAAAATATGTTTATGATTTAACAAATTGATCTTACCATTACAAGAGACATATATCAGTATAATAATACTAAAAAAACAAAATACAATCCCTATTTTAAATGTTATATTTGACAAGTTGGTCACCAAGAAGCGNTTATAGTAACAGGGTTGAAAGTAACAGGGTTGAAAATCAATGCTAATTTGAGCTTTAACCTCAGGAATTATTGCTAGATGTAGCATGGAATGCTACTTTGAAAGTAGCATTCCATGCTACATCTAGCAATAATTCCTGAGGTTAAAGCTCAAATTAGCATTGATTTTCAACCCTGTTACTTTCAACCCTGTTACTATAATTAGAGTAACAGGGTTCTTCATTGGAAAATATACATTTGATGCCTTAGCTGGGCAAATCACTTTTTTTGATGGTTTATTATCTGTTTTTCCTAAATACATTAAAACAAATTATAAAATAAAAGGTTCATTTTTCAAAAATGATGGTGTCTAAATTGTCCTCCAATTCTGGAATGACCAACTCTCTAATTTGAGATATGTTAATAATTTATATTGTAAATAATTTTTGGCTTTTTGGGGTGGCCCATTTTATATATATTGAGAATATATGATTGTACTGTATTTTTGAACTGTTTGTGAATACAATGAATTGCATTGAAAAAACAGAATGTAGGGATATTATAATAACTTAACCAAACCAAACTGTAATGCATGCAATGCATTTATTAAAGACTATAGAGGGCAATCCAAAACAATTATGAAAAAGAATACCATTATTGTATTGTAACCCACAGGGTTGTGTTGTCTCAACGATGAAGGGAATCTCTCTGCCTCTATAGACATTCTTTGTCTTTGTTACTCTGAATACAGAACACAGTGTTATAGTAGAAAGACAGCACAGTGAGGATTATTGCACTGAGGAAAAAAAAGAAAGAGTGAAAGTGAACTTTAAACTCTCCTTGTCAGCTGACTGCAGATACAATTACTGTATGACCAATTCACTATCAACAAGGAAATAAAACACACCACCTGCAAAATGGAGGATTTATTTGTTATTCTTTACCTTGAATTATTTGGCCCATCATACAGGTTTTGTGATGGGCTCTGAGGAGCTCTGAAACAAAGAGTCAGAGAGTCACCAGGTGACTTTTCAGGTTCCACAACAGGGAGAGTTTTGGAGCCGTGGGACAGGCTGGCTGGTAGGGCCAGGTTGAGTTGAGGAATGTCAGTACGTAACAGGGTGGTGTAGAGAGAGGGACGGAGGGAAGGCACCTATCAGAGGAGGGACAAAGCGCAAGAAAGGGAGAGAGAGTCATACATGCAATAATTACAGTTTAGGCAGAAAAAAGTGACGCACTCTGCAGATTCAACAGGCTGCCTGCGTAGCTAACAACACTGCTGTCACACTGGCAGCCAACACAACAATTCTCTCTCTCTCTCAGTTGTTGCTTGGATTTACTTTTCAACAGATCTTTTGATTTTTCAGTCATGGATTTGCTCTTGGATTCTGGCTGATTATGACTTTCTCCCATTTTTCTCAAAGTCAAACAGAAATTCCCTGACTTTTCTCTGAAAGCAACAGCAATCCTTTGCCATGTCTGTGACTGCCCTGTTCAGGGGCAAGTTGTGGCAGAAATCACAAGATGCCTCGGAGAAGCATCCACCACCTGTAGTTCAACCCAGCCGCGAAGATGACGAAGATGAAGATGACACAAAATCGGGGTTCAGCAGGGATACTTGCCGCAGGAACTCTCGCTTTTATCGGTCCATGAGGAAGAAGAGGATCCCATCTGAGCAGCCTGACAGTAAGAAAACATGATCTGAATTTTCACACCGTTTTTTCAACTGTAACTCAAATTTGTGGAACTTTTCTCAACTTTTGTGGCCCTGAAGGGTTTGGTTTTTGGCCCGATTCTAACCAGTTTGCTCCTGATGATGAATGCTTTGACAGGCACCATTGGAGAGAATCACAGCATATGCATTGGTTAAGAACTCAGTTCTGTCTTTCCTACTAGTTCCTAATTTCCTACTTCCTACTAAAGACAACAATGTGTAGAACAACAATGTACTGCATACATACAGTACATTGTTGTTCTACACACATTGTTGTCATCTGGCACGTCATTCAAATGAATTTAACTGGAACAAAGGCTTGGTGCTCCTATCCCTAGATTAAAATAGAACCTGAGAAACTAGTTTTGATTGAACTTCACCATTGTCTGTAATGACAGTGCTTTCATTTCTAAAGGTCATGATTTCAAGCTAAAACCAATTGAAGTTTGTATGTTGAATTAAAGCAACCAAATATTAGGTTTACATCAGAGTCTGAAATCACTTGGAAAGTAGTTATATTTGCCAATTTGAGATCAATACTCAACAGCCTTCAGGAAGCAGAATCACATCATCTGAATAAAAGTGATAACTTAATGTGCCAAAACAAAGGTATTGTTCTGGTGTTGTTATCCTGTGCATAGTCATCTAAAGGAATGCACCATATTCACAGAGCCACACCACATGCAACAATAAAGTGTTCGGGCTTAGACTTTGCCCGGCATCTCGGAGAGGCCTCAAAGGGAGGGATTGAAGAGATTACTTAATACATAACCAGTCAGCATCAGCCATAGAAAAAAAAAAAAGTACATTTCAGTCATAAAGAAGTGAGGCCTGATAACATGATAATCAATTGACATGGAACAAGGAAACTAAAAACGGTAATGGATTTTCAGAGGCAGTCTCCAGTCCTAATGCTAAATTCTGTTCATTGAATTACATTTCCTGATGTTATCTCCAGGTACCAATTAGACCAAACTGTTTTACGAATAGTACAGAATTGTGACTGATCCTTAAGAATCATCACCATCAGAATACTTTGTTTATTCCTGGGGAGATTCGGTTTCGTGACATTTGTTCCATATTATAATTAAATAAGATAAAATAGAATTAAAATATTTATACAAATATAAGAAGTTAAGTACAATTTAAAATAAAAGGTACAAATAAATAAAAAAGTAAGATAGTAAGAATGTTTCGGGGGGGGTGGGAACAGGTTAGTCAGTGTTTTCAGAAGAAAACAGGATTTATGAATAGTGTCTGGCAACAACAAAACTCAAGGTACAGTAAACGTCATTTTTAACTGCTGTCACACCCCGAAGAGTTATTTTTTCAAGTCTCATCAAGTCTTCTTGTACTTTTAGTGGCTTTGCCAGTGATGAATAATCAGGCTTGCAGTCTTTCCCACATTAAACTGCATGTTTTGCAGTATGCATGATGTGAAGTAGACTTTGGCCAACTCCACATGTCTAAACCCATCACATAGTCATTTTATGATAGAATTCAAAGGTCACAGAGAGAGGGAACGTCTTCTATAATGAGACACAATTAGAATATGTTGTGTTATTAGAGGGATTTCTATCCAACCGTGTTGTATGCTTTTTATCAGAATCTGTCCTGAAGCATTGATGAGATGGTTTGAAATCAGTTCAAACTAGATTTAGAGCAGTGACAAGAAGTGCATAGGCACTGTGTCTTTACATAATTAGTAAAAAGTGATTACAACACAAACAGCCTGTGAAGTGTTGAAACTATTATCCAGCTTTATCAGATTATCTTACCAACTAAGATTGCGTCCTTGTGGCCCTGCAAGAAATGTCCCATGGCCCTGGGTTTGGAAACGTATACAGTATTTAATGATATGCTTTTATACATTAAAACACAGGCAGTTTATATATAGACTGTTGAACATTATATTTTTCTTATATTTCCTTCTTGTAATTTATTACGCGCTGCTCGATTTATACATCAGTGTATCCTCAGTGCTTTTAGTGTTTTATTTTGTTAACTCCGTCTTTTGTCAACTTTTTCATAGAGCTGTAGATACTGCATTTATGTGTCACACATGGGCATGTTCAAGTCAAAGTTAAACACACACACCCACTTACAGTTGGATTGCCACTAGCCTGCAGCACTAAACAGGTGTAAAAACACTGGCACATCATTAGCTTATTGCACAATTTGAATATGGTTAAACCTGACGCAGGTTTTTTCCTTGTCATAGGCTGAAAGCAATTTATAGTACTTTTGGTATCGGGATGAGGGGAATACAGCGGCATTTACAGACGAGCCGTGCTAGAACAAGTTAAATATGTTTATTGTACCCATATTAATGGCATTAAGTTTGCATTACAACAACTTCTAAAGCATACGTTTCTTTGTAATACTTAGATGAAATAATCTTCCACTAAAGCTTAATGGTTACTCTGTGATTTGATTGTTTTGTGTGTGTGTGTTTGTGTGTTTATAACAGGTGATAGAAAACGAAGAAATAATGATTCTCACTGTTTTTCCTGATATACTTTTCATAGTGTAGTTTATACCCATTAATACAGTTCATACTTTATGTGTTTTTTATTTTTTATACCTGCCATATTTATATTATTATATCATACCCATATATCACACTGCACTTTACTACTTCTTTTGCACTCTTGGTTAGACGCTAAAGGCATTTGAATGACAATAAAGTTAAATCTCATCTAATCTAAATACTTTTATTTTTCCTTCCCTTTTTCCAGATCCTCATTTGGACCACAGTCCATCTAGCAGAGCGGGGCTCTCCCCCCCTAAAGTTCTCCCACCCAGAAAATCACCTTTGTTGCCAAGGGCTAGACGGTGAGTCCTCATGCCTCCAATGCCCAACCCTAACACTGAACACAAAAACGCCCGTAAAACAAACACGCACGTACAGGGCTTGTTTAAACTCTGCACACAATCCACTTTTTATACATACTACTTACTCTACGTATCGGGCCTCGATCAGCACACAAGGCTATCCAGTTTGAAGGCCAATTCATTGAGACAGACAGCCGTCTCCTAATGAATTCAGTTTTGAGCTGAAGACTGTGGTCACAGGAAGCAGAATGCTGAAGGTTCAAGACACAGTACTGTTTTCTTATTTCAAAACAAGCATATAGCATAAGTCAACAATTGATACTGCAGTCTGGCTTGTGGTTTTGAAGACTCAACAATAGGCAGCTTGATCTGAAGACTGAGATATGAAATATAGCACATCATTACATTTTATGACAGTATTTAGCTGACACTTTTATCCAAATTAACTTACATACACTTCAATAATCACATTCATGCTTATTGGAGCAATATGGGGTTGAGTCTCTTGCTCAAGTACACTTTGACATGTTATGTTCAGGGGCTGTGGACCGAACCACTTAACATCTGAATTGTAGGCATGCCATGCTGAACAAACAGAGAACAGGTTATAGACATGAGTCTCTCACTCACTCAATTTTTCTTTTATTCATCTGCCGATAAGAGAAGGAGTCTGAGGTGAGGGAACAGAGGTCTAGCTTCTGAGTTCTCAATGTGACCATGAAGGAAATGCTAACCTTGTCCTTTCTGCTTTTTGGCATTTCAGTATGGGTGGCAAGCTTATAGAGAACAATTTGTTACAATGTTGACCCATTTAACCATAAAGTGGAGATGATACAAGATGGTCTTAGTCTGATGGGAAAGAACAATCACGTTACTTTCAGTCAGTTATTCAGTGAATGTTTGACTACAACTTATCAAGTCAAACTGTTCTGAGTTTATCACTGGGAGAAACGTAACGTTTTATAACACCTGGGGTTACAGTAGAGGTTGCGACGGTGAACAAAAGGCAATAACTCTACCAGTTTAAGGGAATAACATACTTATAGATTAAACATGGTAGGGGTTTGTCTGATTTCCGCTCTTTAAATTGGCAGTGATGCATGCACTTGGTTCAACTTCCTACAGGTTGCCAACGGTAACTGGATTCCTCCAATAAACCCCTATCTGACCTTCATGACAGAAAGTACATGTAACAAAAAAAAGGCTAAAAGGTCAATAAACAATGTTTCATAACTTTCACCCACGCCTCACAGCCTTCGTTCAGCAGAGAGAGCTGGCTCAGGAGTAATTACTTGACCTGTGAGGAACTTGGTCCCATAAGACAGTATCGCTGTTCCAATATGATCATCTTAAACGAAGTGAAGGTCCTCCCTAACCGTTTTTTGGTCAAAGCTCCTGATGTAGTGCTCATTAAGATCCAAGGATAACTGCTAGATGTATTTTGCCAGCAAGATATGGCTCAATATCTTGATCATTTTTGTTGAAGCTGTGAGAACTGTGGTTCGGGATAATGCACTGTTCAACCAATCAGAATTGAGTGGACAAACAGTGGACTGAAAACTGAAACGTTGATACTAAATGTATTATGTCAACAGATATCACATAACTGTATTAGGTTAGTTGAAAACAATAATATTAAGTTTAAATAAAACATATCTGCAATGTAATAATATCTGGTTCAACTTAATATTATGGCTTTCAACTAACCTAATACAGTTATATGAATTTTCACTTACATAATACATTTGATTAAAGTCAACGGTTCAGTTTTTTCAGTGTAGTTGGATGCAATGCAAATTATTTGATGCAGACCCTAGTCCTCCACAAAAAGCTGTAGCCACCCATTATCAATCACTGTTTAAAGTTTGTTGCTTGTGCATAGTCCATGCGTCTATATGTTGCAGAATATCCAGAGTTGTCTGCTTTTGGTGAGGGGGAGGGGGCCTCTCTGCATGAGTTGTATGGCTGGTCATCAAGTGGTTTTAAGACTTGATGTACGCCAGTAAGGGCCTTTTCTTTTTCCATTTGAAGTATGATTCTGCTTGCCATACACAACATGTCTGCTGCTCCATTGCTTCCTGGTTTCCCAAACTTCAGGGCAGGCAGAGGGCCATAATCATAGATTAAAATGAGTGGCATTAAAAAGGAATTTCTGTTTACTCGTTATTATGGCGTTAACTTTTACAGCCCTAGTTACAGTATTAACATACCGTTTTTGAACTAGAAATGCTTCCTTTTAAGAATCCAACCAATGAGTTAGGGAACTGAATGTCAAATACAAGCTGGCTGAAGGTTGCTGCACAAAAGCAATGAACTCAACTTTAAACAACTAGACATACAACTGTGAAAAACACATGAAATAGGTATAGCTACTATAGTTTCTACGTAGATAGGGCTGCTATAAATGTGATTCTAAAGTGTGTGTTTCTGCCTTCAAATGTAGCCCTCAGCTTTCGCCACAGCTCCATCATTCCAGGACTCCGTTGCCAAGCAATGGGGAGGCCAGCAGCAGACATGCTCTGTACGGAAAAGATGCTGTGGATAAGAGAAGAGGAGTGGGAGGAGGGAGGAGTTTGGACATATCTGCTGCCTCCAACAGCAAGCATCAAGGTTTTACACAAGACATGATCCCTTACCGGACTCACGACATTCATAGCGGAGACATAAAACAGCTGTCTGAGAAAACAGCTGCAGCGTGCACTGTGCAGGAGGTCATAGTGAAGACCATGAACTCACCACGGACCAGCGTTGAGGGAGCAGACCCGGAGAACGCCAAGTTCAGGTCAGATCTAACGACTAGAAACAGAGAGGGGTAGAGGGTGGAAATGGAAAGGATTGTTTTTTATAAAGATTAAACTGTGGGGTTCTGCTCCTGATCAGAAATACACTTGGTACTTTTGCTTGAGAGCAACACAATGACAAAGACAAAGTGAGAAAATAGGTGATGGAGAGATTGGGCTGTGACTCATTGTGTGGTTGAGTGTTTTCATTTCCCATCCAATATTGCAAAGAGGAATCTTGATTCCTGGCTGTCTGTGTGCTGGAATGCACCAACATCACTGCATCATTTTCACATTTGTTTTGTATTTGCACTTTAGGAAATTATATGGTAACAAGGCATTTATAATGCATTGGAATACAGTAAACAAAAATACATATAGATAGCTAAACAAATATCCAGAAATCTGAAAAAGAAAACAAACTAAGAAACAATAAGAACAGTAGTGTATAGTTTTTAATTTGTATCATTTTTATTTTAAGAAATGATATGGAAACAAGGCATTCATAACAAAATGAAATTCAGTCAATACTGAAATATAAAAATCCATAAAAATCCATGCATCAGAAAAAGAGAAAGAAAGCTGAAAAAACAAACAAATTATTTAGGATATGGTAAACAGATAACGGATACATTATTAATTCCGATTTTTTTTGTCACACCTAACTGGAAGGTAATTTTTTTGGTAGCATGACTTTTTTTTCCCTTTCAGGGTACCCAGCAATGGAGAAGGCCCCCAGACAATCTGCCACAGCCTCAACATCGTCAAAAACATTGGTGAGGAAAGACTCATAAAGATATATATATATATTCCACCCACTTTACCACCTCTCTCTTTTATTTGTGAATTTATTATAGGACTAAGACTGAACATTGGTAAATCACACACACACACACACACACACACACACACACACACACACACACACACACACACACACACACACACACACACACACACACACACACACACACACACACACAGAGAGAGTTTGGCCCTTACTCTCTTTTGCTTAAACTCTCTGTCAGACCTTTTTTAATATTTAATAATGTATCTTCATTGCTGTGAAGCTGTGCTTGAAATGCATAATTCATTGTGTTTTTGGAAACATTCACCAGTCGCTTTCGAAGTCAATGATGCGTCCCATCCCCTCATGGCTCATTAGTAAATTTGAAACATAACATTTAAAAACGTTGCAGCTCTCTGAACTACACCCCTTCAGATGCATAACACATCAACAAGACATATAATAAGATGTGGTATATTTTGCCAAATTCAGTTTGGTAATGGACAATTGCAAATGCACACAGACACAGAGATGGCCTGTTTTCACAGAAATGTCTCATTACGTATCTTCAGAGATAGATTATACTTTTGACCTTTTAGAAACTTGGCCACATGTCTCTGCATCACACGATTGATGCCATTTGGTTTAACAACACCCTTTCCCAAGAGTTAGATAAGAAGATTGATACAACTCTTAAACTGGAAAGACTGGAAAAAGCGATAACAGCTAGCCTGGTGAGACCTTTGGAGGCAAACAAGTTTCTGCACAACATGAGTTGGAAAACCTTCAAAAGTCTTCTAGTAAAATACTTTTGCAAATTAGACTTGGTCATATTTATTTGTTTTATTTATTAATTTCTCATACTGAGACTGCAAACACTTCAGTTTTTGTCATGCGGGAATATGAAGCCATTCATCATGCTCTCTGCAGCTCTCCTGTCTGAATTAATCATACTTAACTTATCAGAAACGACCCAGGAGGAAATCATAAACACAGAAGGAGAACATGAAAATGAGGCCCCTATAAATGTCTGTGTTATTTTTGTTCAACCATCTAATTTCCTGCATATTTACAGAACTTTGGAGATATCATTTACAGTTTCTCAAACAGAAAAGAAAGATGTATTGAAAACATTGAGACTCAGCGTAGTTTGTTGTTGTGAATACAGTGTGTTTTAAACTTGGTTTCCTTCACATATTAAATGTCAACTCAGTGTTGTAAGTGTGTGTCACATCTTACAACAAGAGCATCATAATAATGGTAGAGGAGCAGTGTGATGCCCCTGTGGGTTCATCAGTGGAGAGGGTGTGGCTGTGCTGTCTGTGCTGCACTTGCTGCATTGATTGCAGTAACTCAGGACACCTGGGTTTGGTGTCCTGCAGTTCTTTAAAGCCTCTCTGCTCCTCTCTGTTCGCACTCTGCTTTCCCCTGCAGACACCTGGGTTTTGGTTGAGTATGAAGTACGGGTTTTCTCAGTTGCTCCACTTTGTTGCACTCTATGAATTTGGCTAATTTGAATTACTTTCTTTAATAAACATCCTTCTCTACCCGTTGACATGTTGTGTCTCCTTTTTGTTGTGGCCTTTTGAGCCAGGTCGCAACAACAGTAACAATAAAAATAGATAAACCCCTCACTGACAGAGTTCAAAGACACAAAATGGTACTCACTTGCACAGTAAGCTGTGTAGCCTTTCCCCTATGAAGAGGAAGCAAAGGGATTTACTTTAGTAGAAGGGAGACACTATCAAATTATGTAAATCTTATGTGAACATATTTGTTCACATAAGTGAAATACCTCTGATTTGCATAGACGTTTGAAGACCATATTGTCAAAGCATGTGTAGGTTATGAGATTGTTGACGCCGTTTTTCACCACCAGCTCAGGATCTTTGTCCTCTTCATGTGCAAGCACATTGTTCTAAAATCATCGTAGAAAGGAAACAATTACACAAACCATAAAAGAAAACTAACGTACATGCGTGTTTAAGTGAGGATAGTACTACATTCTGTACATCAATGTGTGATATTAATACAATTCATTTTTAAATGTTTAAGACGTTTTGGTATTTTCAATGCTGGCAATTTCACATAGCACAATACATAACAACTCAAATGCATCAGGTGAGTCTGTGCCTGGATCCGCAAACGTTTTCTGGCATATGTAAATTGACACATTAATGTAATGGTCACAATAAGAAGGTTGTTACATGGGATTGATTTTCCTGCTGTTAAAAATCTGAACATTAGTCAGAGAAGTGAAACTCTGAGCTAAACTACGCTGGTTTGTCTAACTTACACTGCTGTTGGCCCAAGAGTAGCTGCAGCCAGGTGCCTCGGCCTCAGAGACACGATGTCCGTCTGAGATGCTGTACTCTGTCCTCTTTCCAGACTCTGTGACGTTGCATTCAATGTCCCGTGCACGGCCAGAATGTAGAAAACACACTGGCGACAAAAAGCCAAAAACATCACCCAAAACAACTTTTGACTGAATGATTTGGGAAATAATATTTATACATTTATATTGCAACATGACTTGTTATTATACACAAACGGAAATCTTAAGAATATAATGGTTTAGCCTCCATTTAAGTTAATCAGGATTGTTAATGAATTTAGTCTTAATTTAAATGTTTCTATTTCTTATTCTATTCTTGTGCATATTATTATATTTACATGTATATAGACTTGCACTATTTTTTTATTTTTATTTTTTATTTTTGTATGTTATATATGTTGGATTGTTGGAGGAGCTCAGGTCATAAGATTTTTCCATTGCCATTTCTACACTGTAGCTTTTTGCATATGACAATAATGAATAAAACCTTGGAATCTGGAATCTTGAACTAATGAAAATCTACAAGCGAGGGTTCCAGTGAATCAAACACAATGAATGTGGCACGGCATGCATAATTCATAAACAAGGATTACACATTGTTCATTGTGAGCATCAGATAAAACAAGCTGGGGATGTTTGATAGGAAGTGAAGCAGAAGTCAATCATCAATCGATCAAAATGTATTTATATAGCCCAATATCACATGTTTTACATTCAGTTTGTACAGAATATGAGTACTGTATGACACCCTCTGTCCTTAGACCCTCACATCTGACAAGGGAAAACTCCCAAAGAAAGCCCACAGTTAAATTGAAGAAACCTTGAGGAGAGCAACAGAGGGGGGCCCCCTCCCCAAGACGGACAGACGTGCACTAGATGTCGTGTAAATGTATAAAAGAATACTTACATGAAAGTAGGAACCACTTTTCGATGTGCTTTTTGATGAACATCCCTCTCCTCGTCTGAGTCACTTCTACACTTGCTGTGGTGGATATGAGTGAGCTGGGTAGCAAGGGGAGGGGTGAGGGGTGGGTCAAGTTAGACAACTAATGTTTGGGTTAGTGTTCAAGACTTCCTGTATATGTCATCTCAATGTTTCATCTTAATGCACACACATTTTCCGTGCTTTCCAATAGTTTAAAAATAGTTTTATTCCACTGTTAAATAACCTGTTCAACACAAACATGCCACTTGTAAAAATTAAATAACATTTCTGTGAACTGATATTTGTTTAGTGAGCTTATTAGAGGATGTTCAATGAAAAATGTCAATGAAGATGTCAGACTTAGTATATTTGTTAATAATTACATACAATACATGGTATTTGTCATTATGTGGCCCCCACCACCATCCAAGTTGCCCATCCCTGATCTAGTGACATGCTGCCTATTGTTAAAAATGTCTGAGAAATAAGGTTGCTCAGGTTTCATCAGGGTTTCCTCTTATTTATGAGAGAAAAGCCACAAAAAAACACAACTGAGACTTCCATGTTTCCTCACTCTGTCATCTGACACATTTAGAGAATGTAAAAATTTTAAAAGCTCTCTCAGTTTGGGTCTTTAATGTTTCCAGCGGTGTTCACATGTAACTGCACCTGTTTCTTCATTTTCATTTGAATGTCTGGTGACAAAAGCTAGCTAGGTGTGATGTTATGAATCACCTGGTACTCAAAAGACTTATTTAACCATGGGGTCATGCAAGAACACACTTTGTTGTGTACATAAAAGTATGAATACTAACATTTAAAATAGACCTCAGCTTGCTCTACACCAAAACCTGTATTGCATGCTTTTGAAAAAGGCTCACAGCCCAGGCATCACTGATTGGTTGAGACGGATGTTGTCAGGCCTCCTATTGGAGAAGATATTCTTCTAAGAGCTAGAATTGTGTATTTTCTATTTTCTTTTCTTGCATAATGTTTTCTGTGTTATACGGGTGAAGCATAATTGCTTTTATGTCTCTCGTGTTAAAAAAAATCTAAATCTAAAATATTGTGGAAAAAAACAACTATGAATACATGCAGTACAAAAACTCGAAATCTTGCATATGTGTCTAATATCTAGTCAGAATATGTCTTTACACCTGATATAAGACATAATAACTTAAGTAACACTGCAGTGAGATATCGGGTTTTGTTTTTAGACAATGCGTCATCAATCATCTTGTTCAGTCAAAATATCTTATTTTGAGTTGTATCTCAGATGAAACACATATTTTTTTAGATAGTTATTAGAAAATCACCAACATCAGAAAACAGAACACCTTTGAAGATTTGAGGCCTATATTTTAACACAACATTTTCCTGATTCTGCTCAAATATAGTTCTCCCATCTAATTACAAAATCTGATTTATCTAAATATCCCATCTTATTTCAAGAAATCTTACAAAGCAAACTTTCACTTGTTCTATTGGCAGATTGTTGTACTTATTTCAAGTGAAAACAGCTTGTTCTATTTCATCCTTACTGACCGCCAGAGGCGGTGCTTTAGCACTGGATATCTTCCGTCTCGCGCATGTGTAGGTCGAATATTTATATCAACAAAGTCACGTGTGACCTCGTATGACCCCGGAAGGCATAAGTTCCGGCGTTGTCAACGTGTTCAGTCCTTTTTCATCTTCTCGCTGCGCAGGTTACTACTTTTTGAGTAGAAGCCAAGCTAGCTTATTGAAAATTAAGATTCTAGCTTATCGCTACCTGTAGCCTTGTAATCGTCTCGATCGGAGCTGCGGGCTAGGAAAACGCTCGTCCTCCTAAGGCTGCGAAGAGCTAGCTGTCCGCCCTCCCAAGGGAAGGGACCGCGGTGTTCACCGCTCGGACCCTAGGAGCTCCGGACCCGTAAAAAGCGGACGCTCCTGCACGTCAGCCGGTGAAATCGCTACCAATTGTCGCTGGTTGTGCTATCTATTCTCAAGCTAATGAGATAACTGTGTACAAGTTAGCCGAGGGCTCTCGCTAATTTGTTACTGCGCTAGTGAAGGGAGCGTCTCCGCCCCCCTCTCACTACATACATTTGGCTCCTTGCCTGTTCTATCGTCCAGTTAGCTGAGTGTTTTCGTTCAAGCTAACTGTTACGGCGCTAGTGAAGGGAGCGTCTCCGCCCCCCTCTCACTACATACATTTGGTTCCTTGCCTGTTTTATCGTCCAGTTAGCTGAGTGTTTTCGTTCAAGCTAACTGTTACGGCGCTAGTGAAGGGAGCCTCTCCGCCCCCCTCTCACCGCATACAATTAGTTCCTGTTCTATCCCCAGTTAGCTGAGTGCTCTCGCTCAAAGCTAACTTGCTACAGCGCTAGTGAGGAGAGTGTCTTCGCTCCCCTCTCACGGCGCACAATTGGTTATTTTATTTAATCGTTTATTTGACAGGGACATGCACTGTAATGAACACTTAAAACATTTAAATATGTCAAACGTAACAGTGCCAGATTTAGCTTTGAGCTACTTTCCATTCCCTCACATAAAACANNCTCTCACTACATACATTTGGCTCCTTGCCTGTTCTATCGTCCAGTTAGCTGAGTGTTTTCGTTCAAGCTAACTGTTACGGCGCTAGTGAAGGGAGCGTCTCCGCCCCCCTCTCACTACATACATTTGGTTCCTTGCCTGTTCTATCGTCCAGTTAGCTGAGTGTTTTCGTTCAAGCTAACTGTTACGGCGCTAGTGAAGGGAGCGTGTCCGCCCCCCTCTCACCGCATACATTTGTTGTTTCCTTACCTGTTCTATCGTCCAGTTAACTGAGTGCTCTCGCTCAAAGTTAACTTGCTACAGCGCTAGTGAAGAGAGTGTTTCCGCTCCCCTCTCACTGCACACAGTTGGTTTAATGCCCGTTCCATCCTTCAGTTAGCAGAGTGCTCTCGCTTAGGCTACGGCGCTAGTGGAGAGAGTATTTCCGCTCTCCTCTCACGGCATAAAACCATTAACTGACTTCATTGTTCTCACCCCAGTTAGCAGAGTGCTCACGCTCAAGCTAACTACTATTGTGCTCACTCCCCTCCACTGCATATCTGTTTCCTGGCCCAGTTATTTACAGTCAGCTGAGTGCTCTAGCTATCGCTAGGTCTAACGGCTCTAACACCTGTATGGCTCCTCTTTAACCAGAGGATGGCCATGACCTTTGCCCCTCTTGTCTTGGCCTCGAGCATCTGAGGGAGGGCCTTTCGGAGGACCCGTGCATGAATTGCACCAATCATGCCTCGTGCGGTAGGAGCTGCTAGACTAGCCGAGGTTGAACTACTGACTGAGGGTGGCCTTCCCCCTGCACAGTCGACTCTGCACAGCCCAACCTACCCATCCTAGGCGTTGGGCCGCAGAGGCTGCGGGTGCACCGCCCAAGAAGAGGACTAAGCCTGATAGGCTGTCCTCCAGGGTGGACCTACTCACTACTGAGCTAGCCCAGATGAAGTCACTCCTCTTGGCTCTCCATCCTGGTGCCCGTACAGAGCACGCCGCTGCACCCGATCCACCCGTGGCTGAGCTGGTTCTAGATGACGGTGTGTTCTCGATGGCAGCTTCAGCCACTCAATTGAATGAGTATGACGGGGAGAGCCCATCCCATGCTTCTGGGCCTGGCTCCTGTACCTCAGCTCATGATCCCTCGGAGGAGGCAGATGACGGCTCCATGGGTACCGTCATTCGCATGGCACTGGCTCACCAGCAGCTGGATGCGCAGCAGCCCAAAACAGCGCCTGCCAGTGTGTTCTTCCGGCACCCGCCACCTTTACTGTTCCTCCCTCTTGTGAGTATCTGAGGGAGTTACATGCATGCTGGAGGGACACTAAGGCTATTTACAGTCTTACGTCCGATGACCGAGCCTTGGCAGCCATGCAGGATGCGGCAAGAGTTGGTCTTGACCACACGCCGGCTGTTGAGCCTACCATTGCTTCCCTCATAGTTCCCCTGATGAAGCTCTGAGGTCGGAGGCCAGGTGCCCTCGACTCCAATGTCGGGTCACTGATGACCTGCTCACTAAGCAGGATGCTCTTAGCGCTTCCTCTACCAGCCTCAGTGACGCCTCATTACAGGCGTTTGCTCTGATTTCTAGAGAGCTTGGGCGCCTGTTTTTCACTCTCGTCCAGACTCGTCACCCTTATCAGAGGCATGTAGGAGGACTCTCCGTGCTGTCCCAGTGGAGCCGAGGGAACTGTTCGGTTCAGCTGGCGTATAGGTGCTCGAACGGACTGTCCAAACTAGTCAGACCAGGCAACAGTTCTCAGCTCTTCGCAGAGACATGCCCCCCCCCGGTCGGCCTAGAGGCTCCTCATCTGCCTCCCGAGGCTGCTCCCGTCCACCGGCTCACCCCGATGCCCGCCAGGGGCCTCGGTATCCCACGAGGGGGCCGGCCCGCTACGGTCCTGTTAACTCGCCCCCAAGTCAGCCTCGGTATCCGGTGCCTAACCGTCGCCCCCAGAGGCCGGGGGGCAAGGTACTGAGGATCTGGGGCCGGCTGTCGGTTATTTCTCCCAGCAGCAGCTCAACTACTGGGTAGCTCAAGCTTCAGACCCCTGGGTGGTTTCCACCTTAACCCGAGGGTACAAGCTTCAGTTCCGACGCCGGCCCCCAGCCTTCAACCGGGTCAAAATGACCACCATAAGCGACCCGGCAAAAGAAATCGCCCTAAACCAGGAGCTGTCAGTCCTCCTTGCCAAGGGAGCAATCGAGCCTGTGGACCAAGGTAGGATTTTCACGGCGGCCATGACGGCCATGGCCGTCGTAGCCCCTCGGTTTGGCCGTTATGCCCCACAAATAATTGTACGTCCTAAGGCCACCATGGCCTGGACAGGACGTAAGTAAGGATGACTATTGGACTCTACCACTTATATTGAGTGTTACTTTTAACAAGTCTTTCACCATATCTCATCTTACCATCTTGATCTATTTCGGTCGGAACAGATGATTAATTCCTTTTCACCCTCCAATAAATTACTTTGTAATCGAAGAGACGAAATGGTCGGTATTTGACAGAGAGAAGAGTAGTTCGTGTACTTCCAGTCGCGACTTGTCAGAGAGGCGACAGTTCACGACACTAAACTAGAATGAGGCGTATAAACAGCGCCCCACAAACTAAAGTTTCACCACTCATTAGGGCTTCACCACTTTCAGAAACGTCAATGTGGGGAGCTCTTTCAGTCGACTTGTGCAAGATGTTAGCGTTAGGCCGGAGGTATAATACTATAATGGTGGTCTGTCAACCGCACTCGGTCGCGCCTCGACCAGGTTCTTCGGCCGTATCTAGCGGCGCATGAGTATGGTGTGTGCTTATCGAATTGGTTTGGCATTGTGGCAAGAGACTGTAAGCCACTATAAAAATTTTTCGGGAAGCGGCTTCGGCTTCCCGGGAAAAAATTGGTAAAGCCGGCTATTAAAAGCGCCGGCTTTATAAGCCGACCTTAGGGATCAAATTATAGCGTATGTGGCAGACATTCACAACAGGCTCCGCCTGTTCGTTATCGGAGTGGGGTGTGTAGGGAGTACCCCTATTCAACTGTCCTTACATCCACCGTGTGTTTGCGTGCGTCTGAGTTTGTGTGAACTAAAACACGGACACGGTGAACCCAAGTCTCGCTCTGGTAGCGTGTATGGGCAGAGACAGTCGCTCGGCACTGTTGTTCGGGCTCCCTGACCTGTGTGTGCGTGGGCGTTGTCTGTGTATGTCGTCTGTGTGTGTGCCTCTGTGTATGCGTGTGTGTGTGTGGTGTGCTGATACATACAGTGCTCACGAGTCGAAGCGGAGCGTAACCCGCCCTACTTTAGATGCTCATCTCGGGACCGTGACAACAACTGTGGGACTATGTAGATACGGAAAACGTTGAATGCTGCGCCAGATTCTACCACACCGCGCGTATACGGTCTTTGGTATGACGACGGTAGGTTCGGCCCTCGTCAGCTGTTGGTTCAAGGGACCATTCCTCTTTACTCGTCACCTCCGTCGCAGTCGTTAGGTTCTCGCCTCTTGACCTATTACAAAGACCTCAATGGACAAGGTATACATCTTCGCCTTCAAGAACATGGCACCGTATCCTACCGAGCAGCAGGTCAGCGCGAATCTCGTCTACCACTGTACCAAGGGCGTTGACGTCACAATGAACACCGGAGAGTCGCTGCTGCGTGCGAAGGTACTTCAATAACCGCCGAGACTCTCCTCGCCAAGTATATGTTTGAGAAGAGGTACTAACGCTCACGAGGGTAAGCGAACTCCGGTGAGAAGTACGGCCAGCTGCACTCTGTGTTTCTCTCTTCCACAGTCGGCAGCTCCTAGGAACCCAGCTTCTTAGACGGTCTGGCCGTCTACCACGTGCTAATCGGTCCGCTCGTTAATACCGCATGCATTTAGCAAATTCTCTACCCTCTGTCGGAGAAGTATGGGACTCTGGCGTCGCACACTCCCTCCCGACGGGCTGTGTGGACCACTTGTGATCCCCCACGTCGGCTTACCCTTTTTAAGAACCGGCTTTGGCTTTTATCCTTTTGTCAACCGGCTTTTGGCTTACGGCTTGCCGGCTTTTACTAATTATCTTTATATATATATATTATATACTTTCATATGTAAAAAATTCATGGGACAAGAGACTGTTAAGCCGGCTTTTCGCGGAAAAAATTGGTTAAAAGCCGCCTGATTAAAGCTACCGCTGAGGCGTTATGAAGCACCGTAGGGACCACCTTGTTGGGAACCCTCTTCCCTCTCAGGTTACCCTCGTGGGAATGACCTTTGACTGCTCGGAGACTTCCGTTTCGCTTCTTTGACGGACACTACTCCGTGGTTATCCGGTGTACTTTTTTTCGCAGGAAATTTAGCTGCCTGCGCTCGAGTAAGGGAGTACCCGGTGCCATGCTTCTTGCAGCGACACGATGATGTATACCTCTCCATTTCTGGAAATCCTTCTGAACAACTCAGGGGGAGTCTAGCACCTAACCCCTCCAAGGTGGCGGAAAGAAGGAATGGTCCTTCAATCCAGCTCATCCTCCGGGGCCCGAAACTCTACCCCAGGTGTCGTCCGGACCTTAAAGCAGTAAAATCCCCGTTCCGGTAAACCGGAAACCACAATGTGTAAAAAAGTCCCCGGCGTTTCCGGTACTGGTCCCGTGTTTCTTTGTCGGAAGAGTCCAGTTTGAGGACGTGTATGTAGTAAGCACACACACACACCACCACACACACACACACACACACACACCACACACACACACACACACACACACACACACACAAAAAAAACCACACACACACACACACAACACACACACACACCACACACACACACACACACACCAGCACACACGACGACACGAGCAAATTAGTTGGAGGAGTGTCGGACCAGTTCTTTGACCTGGTTTTCAGATTGTGTGACGACGTGTTGTTGGTCTGGACAGTAACCGCTTATGTTAGCGACGAAATTAAGACAGAAATCCTTGCGACACGCTCAACCACTGCCTCGTCGATGTCCATCAAATCCGGCACTTACTAAGTAAGTCTGTGTGCGTAAACAGAGTTTCCGGTGCAAAAGCGAACGGCCAGAACAGACGTCTGAACAGTTTCGTAATTAAGTACAAAGAAATGCATGGCCAGTGCGAGTCATACATCACCGCGCGAAGCCGAAGTAGTAAAACTTTGCACATAAGTGCTAATTATGACAATTTTTTCCAATTAAAACAGGGCATCAACCAAAGGTGGTGTCATAAATGTGTACCTTTATGTCCGGTGCGGGGGAGAGGTCGCGCAGGGACAAACTTACTGTCCGCTATTTGTGTCGACTGTCGGCGCACTTTTGAGGTCGCCAATCTCGCGCTTCTCTTATAAGCGTAGTGCAGCGCACACTTGCGTCGTATTACGGTCAAGTTCTTTTAGTGACAGACAGCCGAAATTTCGTTGAAGCTCTAAAATTGTCATTA